>NC_079373.1:18355000-18590000 GCF_021018895.1 Seriola aureovittata
GTTTGAACTTGCAGCTCACACTGAGTCTATATTTGGTTGTGTAATTATCATTAATGTTGCACATCAGTTAGTTGCCAAGGAAACTTTCTGAATTCAGGGGTTTTTGGCTTACTGTCATGTCACTGAAAGGTGTTTTGGACAAAAGAATTTCCTCTTTTCATTTAAAATTTAGACTTTAAATGGAGAGATGCTACATTTTCCTGTGTTGGACAATAGTAAACAGATTGTTTTCTGCCTGTTGTGGACTCTTGACAAAGAAATGTGTAAACTGAAATGATTGTTTTCTAATCTACATTACTCTTGCCAAATCTGCATGATGTTAAATCAGTTCTCAGTAATGTGATTTGTTTTGTAGATTGAAGGTTTTGCTAATTTTATATAAATCCACAAGTTTAGTCTATGTATAAACTGAATAATATTTCTTTGTGTTGGTACAATTTTGGATTCAATGTTAAAGCTGCCAGCTCTGAAGTCAACTGCATGATAGGATATAAGTTCACAACAGATTTGGCCTCCTAACTAAAATCCTACTTTGGATTACTGATACTTTTGTTGTAACTGAAAAAGTGTTTTAATTGCTGATTACAATCCAGAGAACATGTGTCATTATTGCAGGATTTGGTGACAGCTCAGTTTAATAATGAATAATCATGAGCATACTTTTCACCCGACCTGTGAATCACCACTACTGCCTCCTCACACAAAGAATAATGCAGATAATTTGGATGACAAATTTAAGGGAAAAACAACATTAAGTGTCTTAGTAATCATGTGCCACCAGAACAGCTTCAATGCACCTTGTCCTAGATCAGCAGTCTGGGGCTGCAAAGGCCATAGCATAAGAGTCACAAAATGTCTATACTTATCAAACCAGGCAGTGGCCATTTGTTTGGTGTCTCCACTCACTTCTTCAGGTTTTTCCCTTCAATTTGACATTCATCTGTGGATCAGTTTCTCTTACACTCCCATGTAAATGCCTTTTTGTTCCTCCACAAACACTGAGGATAAATGAAAATTGCATGTTGATCACATTCTCTCCATTTAGACATACTATTATGGGAATCATTTTGTTCTTTTTGCACATTCTACTGTAAATAGCACCACTCTTACTTTATGTAGTGAGGCGTCCACTGAAAAGTTAATAAACTGGAGAATAAGAAAATGTTGTCTTTTTTGAACCCATACAACATAAACCAGAGAAAAGATGAAAATTACACATTACTTTTATTAAATATTGTTTAAAATACAGTGTTGTGCTGATATAAAACATTAACAAGTCGTTGCTATTGTATGAGACCACTTGCAGAAACATTAACATTTTTGTTACAGAGTTCAGACATTTACTAGTGTTCTGGAAGGACCCAACTCCATAATAAGTGCTTTAAATATGGTTGCTGAAGTTGATAAACCTTTTGATTTATACATATGAACATAGCATGAACATCAAACAGAGTCCCAGATGAAGAGGTAAGATTATTCAAAAATCCTGGTTAGAAATCAAATGCACGTACAGTAAACAGAAGAACAGTCCTTAGTGTGAGCTAAGGAGAGAGGAGACTCTCAAACCTTTCCAGTGTCATCTTTTATGAAACGCGCAGCATCAGTTGCTCAGGTTGGACGATGCAGAGCTCTTGCTGTCTGTCTCTGAGTCCGTCTCCTCGCTGCCACTGCTTGCTGCTCTCTGACCTCCTGGTCTGGATCTGGATGTTTCCATCCTGCCTGGAGGCTCTGACATACCTCTGCCCTGGAAAGGCGTCTGTCCACTCACTGATGGGGCGCCGTTTATCAGCGTTGGGATGCTCTGCCGAGAGGGAAATTATTTCTACAGTCAGCACAAGTGTTTTAAAAACAGATGGTTAAGTCCTATAAGTATATCTGGCACTGGCTTGGGTTCGATTACCAGAGATTTTTCTGCTCTCCGATTCCCATAATTCCTTTAAATAAAAATGTGCCATTTGTTTAATAAATGCCCTAAACAGAGATTTAATAAACCTGCAGGAGCTTTTTTTTTTTTTTTTTTTTTTTTTAAAAAAGGCCTATTTTAAGATGGAACTCACTGCTGTTTCCTGACTTCTCATCAGCTCTGTGATCTCGTCATTCCAGCCGAGCATTTCAGCAAATCTCCGGACCGTATCCTCCAGGTCACCCAGCTCTATGTGGTCTCCTCTCCGCAGTGGGACCTTCTCAAAGGGACCCACAGCATGTCGGTTTAGGAGGAGACGTGGCACAGTAGAGCGCACCGTATTCACCAGGCTGGCAAATGGCTCAATCTGAAACAATGAATTTTTGTTCAGATGTAACAGAGCTCAACATTTACATTTAATAATGAGGACAGATAGTAAAAACGCTGATGTTTACCTGTAAAGATGTTCCCATAATGATTAGCAGGTCTGCTTTGGGGAAGTCTTTTGTGTGGAGGAAATACTTCTGCGGAAGGTCCTCTCCAAAAAACACAACATCAGGTTTGACTGTAGCAGCACAGAATGTGCATATGGGAACGTTGCCATTCATTATAGCATGCTGTGAAGCAAAAGGAGGAAATATTACACTGGCATCAAATGCAGGGAATTACTGTAATATGTTTGACTGTTTTTTTACACAGCCAGACATACCTTAGCCTCCTCAGCAGGATACGGAGTGTAACACAAGTGACAGGAAGCTGTGGCAAAACTACCGTGAGCTTCCACAAGTTTGTCATCTGGGATGCCACATACTGTGAAGAATATTAAATATTGTAACAGACATTCAAGAACTGGCAGTATGCATTTGGATTATATGTTATAGAGTATGTTAGTGCTTCATGTGCTGTTTTTCGGTTTGCTTTAAGTTGTCACTCACATTTCTCCAGTCCGTCAATGTTCTGTGTGTACATTCGGAGCAGCAGGCCTTTGTGATGAAGCATGCGGATGAAGTAATGTATGTAGTTGGGTTGGTGGCTGCCAGGATACAGAGCTTTGGCCAGTGAGAAGAAAGGCTGTGGGTCGTTGGAGAAGTAGTCAATGTTGAAAATGGCTTCTGGGTAAGGAATGTTGTACTTCTCCAAGTTGGCGTAAAGACCTGTGCCTGGAGTTCTGAAAAAAAAAAAAAAAAGTGGAAGTACAGACAATTTTAAATGTTCATTTTGAGCATGATGCCTTACACTCAGGGTGAAGAATGAGGTACAATGAAAATGTTAGCAGAGAGAAATATAACGATGAGGCTTTAGAGAGAACAAAGCCAAAGACGACAACCTGAAGTCTGGGATGCCGCTGGCTGTGCTGATTCCTGCTCCGGCCACCACAACCACATTCTTACAGCGGCCGAGCTTCACCAGCCGAGCCACAGAGGCAAGACTGCCCCGGGACGGTAACTTGGCAGCAGACACAGACGGGCTGCTTTGAGCAGATCTGGACCCAGAGGACTCACCATCCTTCACAGGGTTACTGCTACATTTGGACGTCTTTCCTTTACTGGGGAACAGAACGAGAAACGACACATCTCTCAGATATTTTACTACTTTTCCTCTTTGAATAACCTGATCCCATATGGAATTATAACCGACACTTCACAACACAAACATATCTCATTTCATATAAAATTGTCAATGTGTCCAATCTAAATATCCATACAACACAAGAGATGTGGGAGGACACCTGAATGACTTCAGCTTCTATAGGTGTCTGTAACAGGACTAAGGCTGTGCAACTCAAGATACTTTAGTATGACTTTGTGTAGTAAGTTTAAGTCAGACTCTGGATTTGAAACAAGAGACCAGTGGCCTGTACTACGAAGCAGGATTAGATGTTATTGAGGTAACTTCAGGTTTAACTCTGGGTTTTCAGTCCTACGACGGTGGTTCACTTGTTACCGAGGTAAATCACCATGGTAACTGATGCTGAACTCCTAACCTGCTCCGGCTCAGGTTAACTTAGAGGATCAGATCAAAACCTGCCAACAGCCAAACTACTGGCCAATCAAATCACTGGAAAAATCATTCATCATTCTTACAGGATCCTGACAGGGACAAAAGAGTTTACATTAAAGCAATCAATAATAACGAGCAGTAGATATAAAATATATGGAAAAAAAAAAAAAAAAATCTGTGGAATTGTTTTCCATGTGTCCACTCTGGTTTAAAAACAAAGCTTCTAAAAAAAATGCACGGAGAGTTTATCACGCTTTATAAATAGCCTATATAATAATATTATAGTTTCATTTTAATTGAACAAATATTCTTTAATCCGGCAGGATTCCCTACAGTGTCAATGCTTTTACTCTCTTCTTCATCATTGCAGCTCAGAATAATATGATCAGACTCTGGAAATAAAAACTAGACAGCTGATGTCTGATTAGGAAAATTAGCCACACACTTAATTATTTCAATGATTATAAACGAACAATTCGGGTGGACTGACTCAGACATCAACTACTTCTCTCCTCTCTGCAGCAGAAACAGTCTGATATTAACTTTAACTGTTTTATCTGCATCACATGTTCAAAACAGTTTGTTCATCATCAAACTGAAGTGAAAAAATAGTCAAACGTAATGATAATTCGTGCACTTATTTACAATATATCTTTAGTCTGACTTTAATAGAAATTATATTTAGACATGGAAATAATATTTTTTTATTCCAGTCATGTGATCATGTTTACATTTCACTTTGTTGACTGTCACTTTTGGACGTCGCTATAAACTAACTTACCGGCAAGTATCAGCCTTTCTTCTAATATTAGGTACTTCATTCATGGCTCTGACGATGCTGCTTACAATTAACATATTTGATCCCAGAGAGTTATAATGTTCCCTTTCCTTTGTAATATTTCTACAGTATAAAGTCACTGTTACATGTCCTCACCTAGAGCGTAAAATGTCCTGTCCGCTCACACTCATCTGGCTGAGGTCCTGGGCCAGAGCCGAGTCTGGCTGCTTCTTTCGTTGCTTTCCATACGGGGCCAGCCCAGAGTCCTGAGACTCTGCAGGGTGTCTGACCTGGGAGCTGGAGCTGCGGGTTATCCTGGTTCTGGACCTGTTCATTCCAGCACCTGTTGACAGCAAGAAAAAACACTAAATCATTCAGCCTAAATGAAACATCAAACAATCTGTATGAGCTTTAATGTTTCTTTTTTTCTGTGCCATCAGCTTGAGGTGAGATTTGTCCAAATGACATTTGAATGTCAGACATGAAAACAACATTTTATTGGTTTGATTGTCGGTCTTTTGAAAAATGAGCTTGATTGCTTGATCATTTTCTTTTCAATTCACTTTCTTTTTGTTTTGATTTTTTAATGCACTAATTAGATACTGACTTGTTTCCAGTGATTTGATTTTTCATTTGCTCTCCCTCCATCTTCTGTGTCCCATATTTAAAAAGCTGTTATACTGTGATCATCGTGGTTTCCTTTTCTGCTCACTCCCTTTGCACAGAGAGGCTAAAATGTTTTAAAACTGTCAACTGTTGAACAAAAGGTAACGACTGCAATATATTTAGCAACCCCCCCCCCTCCAGCAGCTATGCTAATACAGTCCACAGCTGTCGCAGCTTTACTGTTCAGGGAAAGCGGAGGGTCAAGCTGTGGGGTGTGGGGGGGGGTAGGAGTTAAAAAGAGGGGTGGCAGAGGTGAAAGACAACCATAGATTGACTGTGTGTCAACAAACCCAGCTGGGAGAGAAAAGAGGATGCCCCCTAATGGCCCCCTCAATCTGAGGAAAAGAGGGACAGGGGGGTGCAGAGATAAATGATATGGAGGCGGGATTCAATAAAGAGGGAAAAGAGGAGTAGAAGAAGAGGAGGGAGAAAGAGAGAGGAGGAGGGAGGGGGGCTTCTTTTCCAAAGCTATTCTAGGCCTTCAAACAACTTCCATGAGGAATGAGTGTGAGTGATCGGGCAGAGGCAGTGAACAAGGAAACAAAAGAGCTACAACCCATAAAACACAACTGCTTCAGAGGGCAGCAGGGAGATAAGATGAGCTTTTCTCCAGCAGCACCTTATCGTCCTCCGGAGGGGGGGACGGGAGATGAGGAGAGGGGTCACTGAAGGTTTACAGAGCAGCAGCATGGCCAGAAAATAACAGCCTTTGGCACATGAAATGACAGGACAGTGTCATCTCAAAGCTTTCATTTAATTACTACAATTACATTTAAAGAAAATTAGTAATTAACGAGCTTAAAACCGATGTAAATGTTGGCCATTAAAAGCTTAATTTGCAGAAAACCCTTTGAACCATCTTAAAAATCTCACACTCTCCAAACTACTTTCATTTAAGGAACTCAATCTTCTTTCACTTTGCCTTCTTAAAAAGGCTGAAGCCCCCACATTACTACTGTTTTTTTTTCTCCTGCACATCCTAAAGAACTATTAAAAACAGTGGGAGGGTGAGGGTCTCGGCTTTTGTCTGGGCTCCTCTCAAAAAGACACTGCTGAGTACAGGCAATAAATCACCAGCTCAGTTATTATTAAGGTCTCACACAGATGGTGCAGTGCAGCAGCAGAGCCAATACATCAACATGATCAGACCCCCTCTAACAGTGCAATCGTGTCTCAAACAGCACACACATTGGCTGCCCTACTTCCTGGATATTACAAAATTAAACTTGACCTGATGGAAAAATGTTAAAAGAAAGAGAACATGGGTCCTCATCTATAGAAAAACCAAAAATCAGTGTGGCTGGAGGAAACTGTGGGGAGGTGGAGGCAGCAGCAAGTTACAACCAGTCGAAACAGAACAGCAAAGGGCAAATTTGACTAAATGGAGGACACCTCAACAACAACCTAAAGCAAGTTAAGATGGTGCAAGTGCAGATGCACAAAAATGATCAAACTGCTTCTCAATGTTTTTAAATGTCATCTTTTTATCTGATAGAGGCCTAATTGTGCCACAAATGCTGTTATTATTCTTAATGACAAATAAATCCCTGTATAAATGACAAAAGGCTTAAAAAGGATTTGAGAGCCCCCCCCCCCTTGTTTAGCCTTTCACACTACTTGTTCTCGCAGCTCTCCCCAGTCGAAAAGCTGAGCCCAGTGTGTCCCAGTACCGGACCACCAGGAGTGTAGCTGCTCATATGAGGGTTACAGTTATCTAATTAGGACAGTCCTACAACACTGGGTACATCTCAGTGCTCACCCCAAGTAATCCTGTTACAATGTCAGAGGCTGGGACCAAAAGTCCAACACCAGGAAAGAGAGAGAGAGAGCTAGTAAAAGGTTTGTGTCAAATCAACAAAAATATAATTGACAGAGCAAAAGCAGCATCTCCTTTACATTTACTGCTCACTGAGAAAACAGAAGTTCTTGTCTGAAATCAGTGTGAGGTTAAAAATATAATAATCATACTTCATAAACTACACTCCCATGTAGATAATAGTATTAACTCAATCTACCACTGCTTATTCTGTTTTAATTTCAGTCTGATGGTTAAATTGAGGTTCTGTCAGCAAAAAAAAAAAAAACAGTGGATACAGTGGATTATGCGTTTTCATAAATGACATACAAAAGATGATTTGTTGGATTTTTTAAGACCATCATGAGCAGATATGTTCACTTTTAAAATTCATAGTGCAATAATTTTAAAGCCGCTCTGATATGTTTCAGTTTGGTTTATATATATTTTTTAGAATAACATTACAGCTCACAAGTTTATTGTGTTTGGCTAATTACTTCTACTCACCCAATCAGAAACCCAGACTCTAACAACACATATGTTGGTAACTGCTGTCACTGGCCTTTCTGGTTGACACACGTCTTTAAGCTAAAGCAAGCACATTCAAATTGGCCTTTTCTAGGTTTCTGGGGGTTTCCATCTCATTTTTAAGGATGGTTGTATGACTATTTTTTGTGAATGATCAGACACACACAAGAGAACACTGAAAATAAATGCTCCTGGAAATAAACTATGAAGTTTAAATACTAAAAGCAATTATACAGATGAACCATAACTATACAACAACAACACTCCCCTATTTTCAATCTGTTATTTAAAGACCCTGCACATTGTCCCACACAGTTGTTTCCAATCACTCTGACTGATTAGACCTCCGTTTAGGCTGAAGGAGGGTGAAGCTACTGTTTGCTGGGAATTACACCAGACTCTATGTGCTAATAACAATAAACATTTTCTACAGACACTTTGGTGTGTGACAGTAGCAAAAGCACAGGTGCTTTTAATAACAATGGATGCATTCCACTTAGAGGAGGTCCTGGTATTGTGTGTGCTGGGTCACTGCAATAACTGACTGGGACACTTAACAGACCTGAGCCATCGTTAATGTCACCAATTACACCTGTGCTACGAGTCAAAAAGTGAAAAAGATTTATCAAACAATTTATACATCTAAACATGCAACAGCAGTGTAAACACTGTGTAGGGTCAAGGGTCAAGATAATAAAGAGCGGAAGTTGACTTAGCTACAGTACAGGCCCTTCTGTAAAGTTTTTTCCGGCACACAGTTTGATTTGCAGGCTTAACTAGAAATTAAAAAAAAATGCTTTTAAATTACGGCTGCAACAAACGTTGTTTTCTTCATCAATTAAACTCTTTTTTTTTTCAGAAAGCAGTGAAAAATGTCCATCACAATTTCCCAGAAGCCTAAGGTGTCATCTTCAAATTCCTTGTTTTATTTGTCCAAAACCCAATGAAATTCGGTTTACAATAAAATTTGCTTCGATAAATAACTAAATACAACTAAAACAATTGTCACAATGTATCAACAGGTCTGCTTATAAGGAATTAAAATTAACTCTCTGGCAAGGCAATTTTAAGTTTATATTTACCTTAATTTTTTCTAAAAACAGTATAGTGATCCAGTTAATCCAGTTTGCATTCTTCATTCTGCTGTCTCAGATCATATACCATACTAAAAACTGCCTTTTTGTCTATAATTATCATTGGGAAATTTTGTTAACAGATTTTCTGGGGTTGAATATAAATCCTTGGAAAAAAAAAAAAGAAAGAAAAAAACAGATTCTCAGTCACTGTCAACAACAACATTTACCTGGTGTCTCTAGAGTGACATGTCAGCTGTGTCTTAAAGGAGATTTGGTTACATTTAATGAGAAGCTTTTCCCCTGCAACCCCACCATTTAACCCTCCACTTACAGCAGAATTGAGGACAGCCGACTTTGATCTCTGTGTGCCCCATCTCTCTCTCTCCCCCCCCCCAAGAAAAAGAAAAAAAAAAAAATAATGCAGGGACACCACCAGGCAGTCCCGTCGCCATGGAAACCTCTTCACTACTTAGTTGGAGAGGCAACAGCTCTATGTTCTCCTTCCCCACCTGCTCACTAATGACATATCACTCTATGTAGCATCTTTGTTGGACTCCCAATTGACACAAAGCAGCGAGTCCTAATTTGTGTTAGTATATTGTTTGCTCACACAGAGGGGAAGGTGGGTGGTGGAGAGCTAATTTTGCCCAGTGGGTCGATGACTAACTAATGACTCTTGTCCTGTTACTCCTCTGAGGAAGTACCAGCCCTAAATTAAACACAAATCAACCAATAATGGGATGTGATGTTATTTGCACAAACATGCAGATTCTCTTTGAGAGAACAGGATCTGTAAAGAGACAGTGTCTTTACATCGCCCTGACTGAAAATACAGGTCCAATTGCATTTCATAGTTGGTTTTTATTTGTTGATTTAACAACTTTCAACATTCAGTGTTGGTTATAGAATAGACCTTAGGAAAAGCAATAGTTTTAAGCTTGTAGTTAAGATAAAAAGGACAGTAACCTAGCCTGTTAGCAAAGCACGTTGCTGAGGACACTTTGCATCAAACAGCGTGTTTACCAATGTGTTCAACCATGTTTAGAAAAGACAAGAACCACTTTTCGATGTGCACAACCTCTCCATTTCTGTACAACTGCTGAATGAATTGAGGCACTCAGAAAAAAAAAAAAAAAAAGTTGACAAATTCTTTGCACCAAATGTCAGGTTTTTGCAGAAGAGTTACTATTACTAGCAGTGAGGCTACACTGTCACCTGCTGGAGCCTATGTCGCATTACATATGAAAGCCGGCCCACTTTGCAAAACATTCAATGCCACATACACTGTGGTAACCATGGGTAACTTCCATAGGAGGATCGACTGGTTCACAAAGAGCTGCACAGTTTGCTTTTCACCAAACCCAATTAGCTTTTTGGGCCACTGTCTGAGTGAAAGCAAGTAACACACTATTGACCCTGTTTAATCAGCAAATCCAGTCAATATGCAGCCAGTAGTCTTGGGGACCACAGGACAAAATGGGGATGGTTTCAGTAACATGATTGTAAATAAATTATGCCTCTTGTTGCTGTACCTGATTTGATTATTCGATTAGCAGATTGGTGAATCATAATTTTGAAACTTTTTAGTTTTCTCTGTTGCATATCATTATAAAATGGATCGTGTATCTTGTGTTGTTTTGGATGCTGATTGAGAAATGGTTGACATCATTGTGTAACATTTTATACATGAAACTGAAACAAAAATTCACTATCAGTGTTTGGTGTCTGGAGGTTTCCACATCACACTGGTGTAAATTGCATATTGGACCACGATAGATAGATGTCCAACACTTAGATTTAAGGTGAGAATCAGAGAATCAGATGAATGTGAAAACAGCATTACTAGTAGTGTCTCTATATATACACATCATTCAGCACAGTGAAGCTCAGACATGCAAGTGAGTTGACAATAAGTAGATTGTGGAAGGGGAGCTTTAAACTGAAAAGGTACATCACAGCTTTTCATTAGAGAGAAACAGGCCTTTTTCTCTCTCACACTGAACAGACACATTAAGTAAACACTACTAGACTTTAAGCGACTCAAAAAGTGATGTTTAACTGCCTGAGGATCGTCTGAAAACACAGGTTTTTAATTTCACTAGAAAAGCACATGGACTCATTACATCCCCAGCTGCTCTTAATCACGTTAATGAGGTTGTGAGTATCGAGTGAAATAAAATATGTAGCGAAACTTCCTTTAAACATGTATGTGTGCTAATGTAGCTCCGCTCTGCAGGAAATCGTTAATGTTATGTCATTAAACGGTGGAAGTCCGCAACCCCAAAATCTCCTCTACTAATGACAATAATGCAATTAACGGTATAAGGAGGACATTAACGTCAGTGTTATTAGCTACCTGTTTCTGCAGCCGGCGGAGCTTCCGAGTGATGAAAAGACGACGACAGACTGCAGCCTCTGTTGGGCCACTCGGGACGCTTCACATCCAAAAGGAAACTCGCCGAGCCTCTGTGTCACTGCACTCTTGAGTTTGCAGCTGCAGTCAGGTCAACAACATCTGGTTCATCTGTAGTAGAGATGTTTCCTTCTGCTGAAACACAGGCACTGTAAGTTTTAAGGGACAGAGCTGTCACTCTGCTGTTGTTTCCGGGTACTAAATAATTCATTACGAATACGGGCGGGAAACGGAGCTGGAGTCACGTGGTAGTGTATTTCCGCTTTCCAACCTCAGTCTTTTTCAAAATGAATGGGAGGTGTAAAGTGGGAACTGTGAATGTAAATAAAACACACTCAGCTGACAGTTTATTAGGTACACCCTCAGTCTAATACAGCGGTCCTATGATAAATCCGTATAATGTTCAGTCTTTGTTGAAACTGTTTTAGAGACAGAGAGCTGTTTATTGTGTTCTACTGGCAGACAGTGTTTTAATTGAATATTTCAGTGTCTGTTTCCAAAAATACGTAGTTTTCACTTGTGATGATGATGACAGGTCAATTATTAAACCCAGAAATACAGTGGGTCCCCAAAAGGTAGCAGGTATTCAGGTCAAAGACTTTCGTTAAGCTAGTAGACTTGCTGTTTAGTTTTGAAAACATTTCTCTAGCCATTCAAAAGACTGTGAGTTCAGGTCAGAACTAGCGCATACAAATACCAAACAGTATGAGACCTGATCTGTTCGGTGCAGAAACATATCAGATCATTTATAGAAATACACCCAAATAACATATTAATTGAATTATTTCAAATTATATCACTGGAACTATATTGCAAAATGGCAGAACTTTGGGCCAACAACACCTGACAATAACATATCTAGATTGTAGATAGGCCTATCATTTTTGCTATACTTAAAACATCACATAAATTATAATTAAACATAAATTATATGATCAACTATCATATTACTACAACTAGGTGACATTTTGACTGTACGGTAATAGAGATTTACCAGTGTGGTTTTCATGCCTCTCTGACTGATAGTGCTGTGTTGCAATCCCCACTTTCATCCCCTTACCTTCCCCTCAGTCTCCACCGCTGCCTGGCCCTCATCTGTCAACAGCAGAGGGCGCTCAGTGAAAACACTCTGTTACAAATCAGTTCAAATGGGATATGCCCTGATGCTACACTGTTACTGTTGTGTGACAATGATCATGGAAAATCTGAACCACAAGACTGTCTGACTTACTTTATCTCGATCACGTAGGAATTTTGTGACTGTATCAATGAAATGGTTTCCTTTTCAAGTGAATACTTGTTGGAACCTGCAGTACTATTAATGCACTTCCTGACATTGGGATGTCAGACATTGTGAAATGTATTACAGACTAATGCATCTTGGAGCAAAACTCCTTTTAAAAGCAAAGAGAGATTTCTGTGGTTGGTGAAACAAATCTGGAATATGTTGAACAAACATGTGTATGTCCTATTTTAATGGAAAATCAAACAACAATTTCATACAAAATACAAAATACAGTTCTTATGACTAAATGAGATCAACAAATACTGTGTATCTCTCAGTCTTGCCTCCACACAAAGATACACACACACGTACACACACACACACACACGTACACACACGTACACACACGTACACACACGTACACACACACACACACACACGTACACGTACACACACGTACACACACGTACACACACGTACACACACGTACACACACGTACACACGTACACACACGTACACACACGTTAGGATTCATAGGTAAGGGTGTGGCTCTTTATGACAAACAGGTATTGCATTCTTTGAAGCACACTGAAACTCCAGTGCCAAAACAACAGCACCCACTATTTCCAAAGCTTTTTTTTATTAATATTATGTTGCAAGTCAACAATGCTTCATTTGACACGTGGGTGAGAACGAGATAAGGGTGATTAAGTGTTAGATAGAGAGATAAAGAGAGAGAAATGAATGAGGATGGAGAATCTAGGATCAAAACAAAATGTCCTGTACTGCTATTTGACTTTACAAACAAGCTGAATACTAATATTGCCTTTGCACTATGGTGTGAAATGAGATGTGAACCTTTTGTGTGGTCGTTCAATAACCAGGCTACATCCTTCCTTAGTGGCAGCTATGAAGCCTGTGTTTTCTACAAGGGCTGTCTACAAGGACTGAGCAGTATTTCCAGTGCTGAGGAAAAGGGAAGTGCTCTATTAGAGCCTGTATCGCTTCTCTATTCCTGACACATATGCTGGACTGTATCTTTTAACAGTGACAGCAAACTAATATATGCCTTAGGTCATCACTGACACAGTCTATGGTCACAACATGGTCACCTGAGAGAGTATCTGATCTTTTGTACTGTGTTTAAAAGGTGGGATAATAACCCCAGAGCAGGAAATAATAATATTTAATTTAATTGTGATATGAAGTTATGAAAAAGCTAATGGTGGAAAGAGGAAGTGAAGTATTGTTTGGTGCTGGTTATGTAATGTTTTTCTTTTTAGTAGTATGAGATAAAATCCATGTTATGTAGCTGAGGGGATCCCCACTGCACTCTCACTCGCTGTCTGGTTATAAATATTCTCCTTCAAACACAACACAACTGCACACCTGCAAGATTCTTCTTCTCTGAAAGTCCCACAAAACACATGAATAGACTGCACATTTATCACTAATGACACGACAATCACTGGTGGATTCATCCGCCTTAAATTCAGTGGAACTGGGTGGTTTCGAGGGATGATATTTTTGTAAAAGTACATCAGGTCAGAGCAGGTGGGGCCGCTCCTGCTCAGCCAAATGTCTGTTGTCATCTGAGCTGCTTCCAAAATGTTTGATGGGCCTCAAATCTTATCATCAATATATCTGGCGTATTTCAATATGAGAATGCAATGGCATGTTGTATTGTAGCCTTACCTTAATATTATAAACCACCATTCTGGCATTTGAAATACTGAAAAAGTGTCAGAACCATGATTTGCATATCAACACTCAGTTCCCTGTTTATTAGGTACACTTTGCTAAAGCTAATGCATAAAGTTTTTTTTTTTTTATGTTGAAACTGAGGTGTTAATTCAACTTTCTGCTAAGTTCAGTGGTTATAGTTTGTGGTACTCTTGAATTGTATTGCATTACCTTACAACCTTCACAACCTTCACACCTGGCAAGTGTGTAGTTGACTGTTTATAGTCACTAGTGAAATGTGTCCTATAGGTCTCTTGCATCACATCACATGTTGTATAAACTCAAATAACCTGTACACTGCAAAAACTCATCTTACATATTTTTCTAATTTCTAGTCAAAATATCTCATCACACTTAATATAAGACAAAATCACCTAAAGAGTAAGATTTAAGTGAGATAAAGGAGCTTATTTTTAGACAGTGCACCTTCAATATCTTGTTAAGTGAAACAGTCTTGTTTTGAGTCATATCTCAGATGAAACAAGCTTTTTTGACATGTCATAAGGTTTTTAAGCTGCTGTGTTATTAGTAAAAGATGAATCGTCTTGTTTCAAGAAACAGACTTAACTTGAAATGAGACAACAAATCTGCTTTATTGAAAACTGCATGGTCAACATGCCCAACTCACAACAACTCAAAATGCACAGTACAGTGTGGCTATTTTTCTTACATTTCCATCAAACCATGTCCATGTGATATGTAAAAAAGCTGGAATTAAGCTGTTTTCCTTTTATGCAGTCCTCTGGGATTTTAAATTTAAAAAAAGGTGGTTAAATGCAAAATGCTAGTTTTCATTTTTTCTGTTTTATGCTTATTATGGCAAAAGAGCACTGCCTAATACGAGTCAGGAATGCTAACTTCAAGACATTTTGTCTCAAAATGCCAGTTTCTAATCTTATTTCAAGTAGGTGGTGGACTTAAATCTAGAACAGTGTCACAATTATAGAACTAAAAATTAGTTAAATACACTTGAAACAAACAGGATGGCAAAAACTTTTGAGGGGAAAATACTATTTTTGCGCATCACAAGCTTATTATGAGACACAAAACATCAGAATACTAGTAAAATATTGCTAAAAGTGAGTTTTCCCAGCTAATTGCACTCTTATCCTGTAAGGATTAAATATAATGTCTTATTTCAAGAAATCTTACCAAGAGAATTTTCACTTGTTCCATTGGCAGATAAGATATTTTTTGCTTATTACAAGCAAAAAATATCTTATATACATTTTTTTTTGCTTATTTTTGGAGTGGCCTTTTTCCAGTGTATCTTCCTGTTCCAATACATTAAAACGATGTGGTGCGATTGTTATGTGAGATATTAAAGCCCTCAAATTTTTATGGATGCAGTATATTTTTAAATGCCTTTCTTTGATAATCTATGGAGGTTATGACGTGTCATAAATCTGCATCACATACTGTAAATGTGTATATAGGCTATATATATATATATATATATATATATATATATGTATATGAGTCCAGAAATCTCTGGGCCTTTACTGTATTCAAAAGTAAGTTTAATACATGCCACCACTATATTGACTCAGGTGACTGGGTTGATTGAACTGGTTTGTAACAGGACACATGTACTATATAGTGTATGTTTGTCGTCATTCTCCGGAAATAAATAACGTAATTGCCGACAGTAAAGTCCCAGAGAATTCCAGTAGAACCGGGTTTAATAATTGCAGCGAACGACTGTTAGTTTGACTTCGATGGTGAAACGCGGCTGACGAGGTGATGCAAGAGGAGAGATGAAATAACTTTCAGTTTCTTTCCTTAATTTGTCGGTGGAGAAATTCCTCCTCGATAAGGCCAGCCTACCGAAAAACCCTCTGCATCCGGTCTGCGGAGGGTGCCTTGAATTTGCTGATCGCGAGCAGCTCGATCTTCTCTTTAATTTCCCTGCCCGCGAACCAGTCACCCAATCCTGCCACGGTAATGCCACACGGACTCGTACCCTCCCACCATACGTGATGTCACAGATTGTGTTTCTATAAATGTTAGCAAAGCGCTCAGGAAGGAACCAGATACACAGCTCTGTGAGGAGTAACACCTCTGCGGAGAGATGCAAAGGTAGGGAGATACACAGCCTCATCATCTTCTTCTCCCCTGGACATTTACTAGATTATTATTATGTTTCTTTGTTTTTATTTAACGGGAGTGGCGTACACGTACATGTACTGTGAAGTAGTTTGTTCCTGTAACATCTGCTTTGTGTGTAGATTTATTCAGCTCTTTATCTATAATGTACTGAATAAGTCTAGTAAAGTGCATGTTGCTGAATATGGGCCATACAATGGTGAGGATTACAGGCTCTGTCTTTCTAAATGTCTGCATAAGGACGGAAAAACACTTTACTGTGTGGGCTGACTTACTTTCCGTGTAGCACCATGTCTTGCGTGTGTGGTTGAGTTGTGACGTTTTTTAATTTCCTCTCCTTCCTCCTTCCCCCTCTTGTTTTCTCTCAGCCCTCCGAAGCCTCAGTTCGCGAGCTGGCTCATAGAGCAGGTGGAGACGGGCCAGTACACGGGCCTGTGCTATGTGGGCCAGAACAAGTTCAGAGTCCCCTGGAAGCACAACTCCAGAAAGGACTGCAAAGACGAGGACAGTAAAATATTCCGGGTAGGTTTAATGGCCTCTGTTGACCTGGTCGCTAGAGTAAAGGTGCTATCCGACAAGGGGTGATAAGATAACATTTTAATGACTTTGTTGACATCAGTCTCACGCAACTGTAATCATACTGTATAACTGAAAAATATTGAAATAATGTGCTACGAATACAACTCATAGGCAGTCTCTGTTGAAAATGACAGTAAACAGCATTAGTCCTGATGTATGGCAGGTGGCAGCTGGTCCCAGACTGCCAGGGACAATACTGTTATGCCAACAGCAGCGGTGGCTCTTCCACTTTCCTTGAGTCAAAGTAGATGCAAAGTAGCCAGAGTTAATAAGAAAAACAACTATCACAAGAAAAACATCCTGCAATCACACATTTCCTCAAGAAAGTAAAGGAAATAGCTGCAGGAAAATAGTATAATTTTGTCCCATATAAGCACTTTTATTTTGTTTGAGTATATAACTTTGAAACTGAAACTGCTTTCCCCAATGTTACTAATACTTCTATGATGCAACATCATACTTAGATTTTGTCAAGTAATAACAATTATAAACCACTGTCAGTCCCTGCATTCAGGAAACTACCTTTCTGTTTGAGAGTGAATAGTGTCGTCATCTTTCATAGCAGAACTTTTTGTTTACATGTGGATTGCAGAGTGTCCTTTATTAAATGAGTCTAAGTATTCATTATGTAAAAAGTATTAACTTCATTATGTAAAATCCTAATTTGTCATTTTACTAAAAACAGTGTCATTACTTGTTTGATTCACAGGCATGGGCAGTAACAAGCGGTAAAATCAACGAGTTCCCCAATGACAAGGCCAGGTGGAAAACCAACTTCCGCTGTGCTCTGAACAACCTCTCCGTGCGCTTCAGGATGATACAGGATAATTCAAAGAATTCTGATGACCCTCATAAAATCTACGAGATTATCAATACCGAGTGTAAGACGATTGGTATTTCATCTTTCCGCTGTGGAACTGTTTGAAGTTTGACTGCAAATTGATGTGGGTCTGTTTTCTCGTTTTCTGCAGACAACTATGAAGGTACGCCAACACAAGTCTCACAGGAGGATTCTGTCATCACTCCAGATATCTACAGCTCTCCCACAGAGAACTTCCCCCCAGGAAATGAGGTGTAGTATTGCTTAAAGCTAACTTTAATTTCACTTTGTTAACTGGTTTAGTGGTTGTCATGTTACTGCCGATGTTTGGTCTGTATTGTTCTGTAGATTGACTGTGACATTTCAATACTTAATTAATGCCTAAATAGTTATGCTTTTTTCCTCCAAACAGCACAATCAACTGGTTAACAATTTCACAGCCTTGGGTCTTGGCAACCATCCAACAGGTAGTGTCTTACACAAAGGGAAACGCTTTCATATAAGTTAAAAATATCCTCTGTATCTGTTTATGATTTCATATGGTCATGATTTTTATTGTCTTTGACAGAGGAGCAACTGTTGGTAGAGAACTACTGTCAGCCCAATGCAGCTGTCCTTGGAGGCTATTCTGTTGCAGCCGAGAACCACCCACAGGTTTTACCAGATCAGCCGTCTTACTACGAGGGTATGTTCAGCCAAATAAAATGTTAAATTCCTTTGTTGAACTGAAATGTCATTCTGGAAAAAAATGCTTCCCAATGATAATCTGTGAAAATGTGATCTGTTTTGTTTTTTATTTTGTACAGAA
Organism: Seriola aureovittata; assembly: GCF_021018895.1. NCBI lineage: Eukaryota > Metazoa > Chordata > Actinopteri > Carangiformes > Carangidae > Seriola > Seriola aureovittata. The sequence continues at coordinate 18,373,443 of NC_079373.1, forward strand.
CAGCCACCGCCTGTCCTCAATCCACCATTGCAGCCAAGTATTTACGACCTGGAGATCTCCATCCACTACAGGAAAAAAGAAATGCTAAAAGCCACGTTTTCCATTCAGCGTCTCCAGCTCCACTACGAGCACGTATCCCCTGATCTCAATGCCCATCATCTCTGCTTCCCCTCCACTGAAGGCCTGCTAGACCACAAACAGGTATAAGGTTATACTGAAAAATCACCTGTTAATAGTTTATTTCACTTTCCTTACACTAATAAACATTACCAGCCAGGTTCAGTCACTATTATCAGTATCTGTTAAACCGAGATAATATTGGCAATCTAACTTTCAAAACATGTCTGTTAGAATAGGTCTCTGTTTACATTAAGTGTCACCTGCCAAAACACATGAGTTTCTCTCCTCAACAAAGAAGCTTCATCAGCTTGATTTCAGAGATTGGGTTTTGTGTTAGAGCAAGAGCTTCAAGACTCAACAGGCTTGGAGTATGGGGCATAAAAACCTTGTTCTTGTACCTTCTATGGCTCTCTCCATCTACATCTATAATCCCTCAGATCTTTAGGCGTTCTCAAAAATCGTTCAGGAAGAAATCGAATGAATATGAACTGAATGCAAGATTAGGGGGTGGAGTTTTTCCTTTAAACTAATACACAGTATATTGCTGTACATCATCAGTGCGACAATAAAGCTGTTGTTCTAAGTCACAACCTTCTTTGCACCAGATCGAATACACCAACCGCATCCTTAACAGCATCCAGAAAGGTCTACTGCTGGAGGTTCAGGAGACTGGTATTTATGCCTGGAGGCAGGACAGGTGCCATGTGTTTGCCAGCACCAGTGACCCCAATGTCGCTGACCCAGATCCGAGAAAGCTGCCTCAGAACACCATGGTGGAGCTCCTCAGTTTTGAGAAGTATGTAAATGGTAGGTGTGGCTCTCCTGTTGCTCACTGATGTGAACAAAAGTACTTCTCTTTAACTAATATTATTACATTTCATTTGAAACCTGTGCTGATGATTACACTGTGAAATAAATATCTGTTTCAGACCTGAGAAAGTTTAAAGAGAACAATGGTGGCTCTCCTGACTACATCATCAACATGTGCTTTGGAGAGAAGTTCCCAGATGGAAAACCTTTGGAGAAGAAACTGATCACAGTCCAGGTAACACTCTTTCCAATTTTTCCTGACCTTCGCCTCAGTGACGCACAGTATTTGAGTTCATCTGCCTTCAGTTGTGTAGTTTTTAAGTGCTGTGAAATCTCTCTTTCCCTCTGCTCCTGTAGGTGGTCCCTCTGATCTGTCGACACTTTCATGAGATCGCCCAGATGGAAGGGGCTTCGTCTCTTCACAGCGCCAATGTCAGCCTACAGATCTCACACAACAGCCTCTATGATCTCATTTACTCTGTCTTTGGTATACCAACAGCTGAAGAGGCAGCACGGGCTGCTTTGCCTTTCCTACCTCAGAGCTGAAATTTCATCGCTCACTTGCCTCTAACGGGGACCACTTTAGTTACATACAGGACCACACCACGCTCCATATCCTGCTCCTAACCAAAGCTTTGCTAAAAAGAAAAAAGTAGCCAATCCACTCACCTGTTGAATGTGCTACAGCTGAAGCAGGAACAAACACAATTACACTCGGTGCTGCAGAATGCGCCGTTATTGATCAACTAACACCACACTCCTGCTTTGCATTATCCTGCTTATACTAGTCACAAACTGTTGGCAAAAACTGACATTGTTTATCACTACAAAGTAGAAATAAACTCCATCATTACTGAGACCGTTACTGCACTCAAAGACCAAAGGTCTTGCTTTAGAATGAACTTTTACATAATTACTGTAAATATCAAAATAACATTAGGAAATGTTTGTTTCATTAGATTTATGTAGTAAACAAATGATGACTTATATGATGGTAAATCCATTCATACATGTACAGTTTGTGATTATTGATAACATATTTATGAGCGTATAAGGTTTTTTGTGTCATACAGCCACCAAGCACTATGTTTTCATATCTGAAATAAACTGTTTTGCACTTTTTATATTTTGCTCGTTATCTCGCACTTTTCCTACTGAACAAAGCTAATTGTAATTATTTGTATTTCAAATAAATAGGATTAACTCTAAATGGTTTCTCATTTTGTTACCACTGAGTTGTAATGTGTGGCTTATAAATGTTTGGAAGGACTAGATGGATAACTTTTATCAATTTATAACAATTGTGGGGTATAATCTACGGCTTTCAAAACTTAAGTCCATGGAGTAGTAGCTTCCAATTCAGAACTATTACACTGTAGCTTCAGGTTTGTCCATGATAACTGAAAAAGAGAAGACAAAGATCTTGTTTTTTTATTAAAACATTGTCCCTGAAAAAAAAATACAAATGACTATGAAGAGGCTGAAAAAAAATGAATGTAGTCAGCCATAACTATGATTCTCATAGTATATGTTCAGATTTTACCACTTCAAAACCTGAAATCCTTAAAAACAAATATAACAGGACAGAATATGACTAAGTTCTTGAATTAAACTGAGACAAAACCCTAATTATCATCAGTCATTTATTACTGTGTTCCCTCTTAGAAACATCTGGCATGTTTGATCAAGTAAATACAGAAAAAAATACGAAATACATTCAGATAAATGAGCACCTGTTTTGTTTTGATTTTTATATTCGTCCAGTCCTTGGCTTTATAAAGCCGAATTAATGTCAAACTGCCCACCTGGTCAGTCTTTGCAGTGGGCAAAGTAACTAGTAAAGAAAACAAAATGGCGAACAAGTAGAAATTAGTTAAAGAAAGCAATGAAGAGTAGCAAGGGATATCGACAAGAGTGAGCTCTTAGGCTAAAGATACACTGACAAGCCAAAGTCATTAATGAGGCCGGAATCAAGTAATGCAGACACTTTAAGGTTAACAATGAAACGACTAATTCAGTGTTGCCAACTAAAGGCATGTACTTACTTCTGTTATACCTACATTGGAAAACGCTGTGGTTTATAAGATGTTCCGTTATTTTTCTAATATACAGACAATAAATTGATCACAAAACCATGAAATTCTGCCAATGAAATTAGCTCAATATTTATTAATAAACAATAAATACAAAAAGAAAAAGATATTTTTGTAGTTAAAATGTTTGAACATGAGAGTACCAGGTTGGTCAGTGACAAACTCTACACATTAACATTTTTTGTGAGATAAAGGGGGTTAAACCTCATTGAGATATGCATTTGATATTATAACACTTTTCACTCCAAAGTAAAATCTATCTAACTCACTGTGGTATTGTAGCCGCCATGTTTAAAAACAGAATGCCCAAAAAACAAATTAAATCTTACTTATTCAGGGAAACGGTGCATTTTTTATTACTATTATTTTTACTAGTTTGGCACAAAAACAAAAATTTTCCCTGGTTCTATAAAACCTGGTTTTCCACATTTAAGTCAGGGGTTGAAAGGATAATGATGACATTCCAAGACTTTTTCAGACCATAAGAAATCAAGTTTGCCTAAAGAGAAGAGACCGTTATTTGAGAAGAGTAACCATGTTGTTAATTTCAAACTACTGAGCCACAATTCACCTGGAGTACGCTGGACTTTAGCTCATTAAACATGGTATATTAGAAATGTGGAAGACAGATAACAGAGGCTTTTAAGTACAAAACAAAAAACAATCAACTCTAAACTAGAACCATTTATGTCAATCATTTTAAACAGGCAACACAGATGAAAGGAACATGTAAGTGGATATATCAAATCTATATTATTTACAACCAAATCTAAAATTGTTTAATTACTCTACTGATAAATTTTCTACAAAAATTGCATAACAGTGTTTCTTAATGTGACAAATGTCTTAAATATGCATACTCTGCATACTTTTATACCACCTCTTAACCAACAAAATTAGTTTTGCCACTGATAAATACCCCTGCCGTCCCACAAAACAAAAAAGCTGGAGAAAACTCAAAGCCCACGCTGCGTCCTCCCAGTGATATGCCTGCTGGGAAAGCTACCTGATTTATCACTCCATGGGAGGGTCTTTCATATTTGCCTCTTTAAGGCACAACCTCAGAGTCTCCCATTAAGTTTCTGAGCTGTACTACACAAAAAGACCACTTTTCGGCAGTGGCGGTCCAAGCACAGGACACCAATAGGTGCTTTTCAAGTGATCAGAGAAAAATGTTTGACCTCAGACATTCTGTTAGGGTAGAAAGCTCGACATTGTACAAAATGTTCCATCTTCCGTGAGCAATCTTAGTTAACCATGTAGATTGGCTATGTCAGAGCGTTTGAGATCATAACTCGGGTAGGACACGGAGTAAAACATAGTTTAACATGTGAATGAGTGTTTGTGGTGGGTGTGGCAGTCCTTGCCTGCAGTTTACGCCTCCTCAGGGGCTGTCAGAGCTTCTCATGGCCTCAGTCTGTACCTCCAGTGCATTCCCTAAGTCCTCTCCTTTCTTGTGTTTCCTAGCATGTTTGTATTTGTCCACATATGCCTTGACCAGATTGCCCACCTTCACTGGGTTGATCTCACCGCTCTTGCTGTGGCACACCTGATGACCAGGAACACAATTTAATTACAGACAAAATTCTCCGGAAAAACTAATTTCAACCGATAACCTGTGATTAGTTTATTACTCAAAAGCTATTAGTGTTTTAATTTCATTTTTTAACCCACCTTCTGGACGGCTTTGCGGAGAATCTCTTTGTATTCATCCTTGTTGATGTCTCTCCTCTGGTAGAAAGGCTTGATAGCTAGCTTCACCTCCTCTATAGCTCTCTCCTGCATGTGCAGCTTTTTCAAATACTGTTGGGAGAAGTACACATCACTTATGTCAAGACAAATGATCTCAAACAATGAAGGCAAAGGTTTTAATCAAATATCTATTTAAAACCAGAAGTTAACCAACACAACCCAAGATTTTTGTTGATCTACAAGTGAATCCAGCCCCACCTACTGCTCCAGCTGAAAATAATGTGAAACGTTATCTTATTTTCTTGACAAGGTGGAGACAGTAAGAGCCTCTATTACCCCAAGCGCCACATCAGGACAGTCTAAGAGGCTTTTCTCTTATTACTCTGTCTGAAACAGTATCCCATATGGGTGTCCTCCAACCCTCTGGATGTAATGCTGAAAAAGTTTACTTTCCGTTTTTAACAGTTCGTTGTTGTCTGGTTGTGTTCCTGATTACTTTAATGGCCAAAACACACAGTTGCAAAATGGCGCAAGTCACCCGTGTTATTATCATTGATGTACAACCCCAACACTGGCAGCGTCAGGCGCATGTCGCCGCACGGCCCTGTGATACTTCAGACTAGCCTTGCATGATGTATCACATCTATACATACAGTACCAGTCCAAAAAAAACAAAACCAAAAACATATTCACCTTGTCTTTCCTCGACAAATCCCCTTCCTCGGCTTCTCCTTGTCCAGTTATTGATAACCCCTCTGGATTTAGGCCATCAGACCTAGAGGAAGCACTGAGGGGACAGACTCCCCCTTTCTTGGAGGAGTCACTGACGTCCTGTAAAAGTCAAGGGAGATTATATGGATAAGAAAATGACTAGAGTAAAGGTTTACAGGGGGATGGAATAAAAGATAAGATGTAGAATAAATGATTATTTTCTCGATTAACTGATCAATCGTTTTGTCTATAAAATGTTAAAATAATTGTAAAATATGCCTGTTGTAATTTCACACAGCCCATTGTGTTCTATCCAAATTGTTTGTTTTGGTTTTAACATAAGACACAGAGCAGCATCAAATCATCTCGTTTGAGAAGCTGAAACCAACAAATATTTAATTTTGCTTGAAAAATAATTACAATGATTGATTAGAAAAATAGTTGCCAATGACAAATCGATTCATCAACTAATCGTTGCAGCTCTAATTAATTTAAGTAATCTCGATGTTACGATTTTGATCTAAAATTACAATCAAGTCAAATTAAAAACCTGCAACTATTCATATTCAAACTGCTTATGTATATATGACATACAATATGGTAATAATAGTGTATGACAAACAGACCTCTATCATTACATCATCTATAGACATACAATATGATGACTTAGTTTGGAATAAGGGATTACACTTAATGTGTTGACAACAGTTTAATCTGTACAGTGTGCCTTTTACTTTCGTTTAGTCTGAAAATACTTCAGTGTCAGTTTTAGTTTCTACCACATGACTCATGACTTTGTTCCAGACACACATTTTCTACTTCCAGGTGAACAATGCCACCCTCTGGTCAGTATTCACATTACATGCTTAATGCTTTTCTAAAAATTCTTGATGCAATAAATACGAGGTTAACTTTGCAGTGATTAGTGGCTCAGTCCTACCTGACTAGTTGTCTGGACTGTCATAGAAGGTCTGCGAACTCCCTCCTGCTTCAACTTCAGTTTATACAGAGCCACTTCTGTAATAAAGAAATCAGAAAACATTTTGCTGAGAGCCAGATGCAAAACATGAAGTTATCCTAGTGTTAAACAAAAAGATTTTCCCCTTGACACGTGAACAGCAAATCAAAACTGATGTGGAGTGATCAGGCAGCAGCACTTACTGCTTGCAGATTTCTCTGGTTGCGGCCCCTCAGGTTCCTGTATATTCCAAGTAACCCTCTTCACTTGAGTCTTGGATTTGGCTCCAACTACAGCCAACACCTGCTCTCCTTCATTTTTCACCTCCTCTACCTCTTTCTCTTGTTTGACAAATGCACCACTTGCCTCTGTGTGCTCAGACTTTACGTAGTCCAGGTTGTCAAGCATCACATCGACATTGAAGTCATCATCAGAGTCTGAGGGTTGCTGAACTTCCTGCTTTACAGAGACAGTCAACCCTGTAGTGTTTGGTTGTTCTGTTGAAGTCTTTAAGCCTGGGTAGGACTGAGAGACTGCATCCTGGTGACTGTCTGCTGTAACAGATGTGGTTAATGTGGAAAATGAGGTGACAGGTGGTAAATGGCACAATTCTGGGGAACTTGGCTCTGATTTAATCGTGATTTCACAAGTCTCAGTCTTGATTAGGTTTTCTTTGATTCCCTCCTCATCTACACCTTGGATTTCTGTCAAAGTAGATGTGTCCATTTCTTCTTTCTTAATTGATTTAGTAACAGGAGAATCTTCAAACATATCAAGAGAAGGTCCTTTTTCTTTCTTAATTTCTTTTGCAATCTTTATCTCTTTTGTCACCTCTGCTGTTGTGGCCTTGCTGTCTGCCCCGGAGTCTTTGCATTCCTTTTTAATTTTAGAGATGGGGGTACATGAGGGCAACTCCTGTTTATTCCTTTTAGAAATTTTTTCCTCTTTGATGGAGCTTTGGATGATATCCTTCTCTTTTTTCTTGTCCTGTAACTGCTTCGTGTCTTTAGAAGTTGAAACACAGGACCCTGAAGTTTTCTGTGACGTCTTAGATGATGATCCTCCTTCTTTCCTCCGCTCTCTTGAGCTTGATCTAGACCTGTGTCTCCTCTTGTCTTTTGATCGTGACATCACCTTGTCTCTAGAAGAGAGAGATGGTTGTTGGAGTCGTGTGCGATCTTTCCTCCTTTCCCTGGATCTGGATCTAGACCGTGATGTTGACCGTGATTTTGAACAAGACCGACCACGTTTATTATCCTTTGATCTAGATGTGGATCTAGACCTGGAACGTGACTGTGACCGAGACTGTGACCGAGACTGAGACTGAGACTTTGACCGAGATCGACCACGTCTCTTATCCTTTGACACACGTTGTCTCTCGTTGTCTCGCTCTCTGCCATCATTTCTCTCCTTACTAGTTTGTTTATGCTTCTTCCTCCTTGAACGCTCTCTGCTGCTGGAGCTGGAAACAGACCTAAAAATCAGCAATTACAGACAAAACCTTTAAGAGAAAATTAATTAGCCCCCCAGCAATGGTATAAAAGTAAAACACATGCTTATGCTAGTTGAACATCATATTGGACAAATTGATATCGATATATTTACCTGGACCGCCTCCTGCCTTTGGATCGGGACCGGGATCGCTGTCTCTTTCTGGAAGTCCTATCAGGCGAATTGGACTGAGAGCTTTCTGAGGTTGAGTGTGCCCTCCTCTTCTCTCTGGACCTTGACCGCCTGGAACTCCTTTCTTTATCCTTCTCCTTTTCTTTCTGCCTGCCTCCCTGGCCATAGGTATGATGGTCACCTCTCCTGGCCCTGTCCATCTCTGAACTACTAGAGCATTGCTCCTTTGAAGCTTTGGAGGGTTTCTTTTTAGGGCCCAAATCTCTTGATGGGGACTTGGAACAGGTTGTGGAATCCAATTTAGATTCTGCCTTTTGTTTCTTCTTGGTGGGCGTAGAACTGGATGCCGATGAATCGCTCTTGCAGTTAGATGGGGCACTTTTGGCAGTTCCCTCTCTCTGTCCTCTCGCCTCTTCCGGAGACACTTTCTCAGTCTTTAAAAGATTCAAGCTGTGATGAGCAGGTGGTGTAGTGGCTGCTGTCTCTGAATTCAAATACATTTTTACGCTGTGACCACACTGTTCAGCTTCCCCTGCATCATCTAACCCTGGCTCTTTCTTAACTTTAGTGTCAAGTAATACTGTTTGTTTCTCAACTTTAGTGTCCACTAATCTTGTTTCTTTTTCATCCTTAACATACACCTGTGAGCATTTGACCTCAAGTGATATGGTTTCCTGAGCACTAGATCTATGTGGTTCTTCCTGTGAGACCTCAGTCTCCTGTGGTTCACTTTTCACATGAACAAGGTCCTGCTTTCTTTGCAATAAATCCTCCTTCTTTCCTACACTAGGAGCTTTCCCCTCGTGTGTGGCATGTCGAGAGCTGCTATCCAGGCTTGAGCTCTCAGCTTCACTGTCTGAGCTGCTTGAGTCTGAAAGAGTGGGATTAAAGGGATCATAGATATTATTACCGTCTTGTTCCTTATTGACCAGTGTCCGTGATGCCAAGAGCATCTGTTTATCCCTGTGCATCTGTCTCTTTCTTGCTTCATCTTCCTTTTCTCTCCAGGGTTCCTGCATGCTGCCCCCAGTAGCAGAGGATGATGCAATACTTAACCGCCTTGAATGCCAGGAGTTCCCACTGGAGTTAATGCGGAAGCTCACTGCTGCTGAAGATGAGGAAGATGAAGAATAATGTGGCTGGTTGGCAGGTGAGCCAGTGGAGGAGGAAGAAGAGGAAAATGAGTTGGAGAAGGCTGTTGACGAGCTTGCTCTGTCAGACCTATGCCTCTGGGCCTGTCCATCACCCCTGCCCTTTTGCTGGTCTACACTTTGCTGCCTAGTCTTGTCCCCAGCAAGGCTGTTTATGCCCGTTTCAGGCATGCCGTAACCATGGCTACTAGTGGTGGAATTACTGCTACTTCCCCTACTATTACTAATTCTATTACTGCCACCTTGACTAGCTCCATCATTTGTGACACCGCTACTCTCCCTTTTTATTTTTGGTATCCGAGGAAGCACCGATACATCTACCCACATGGGCTTTGTAGGCCCTTTAGGTTGGGAGTGTGATGGAGCCATTTCCTTGCTCTTGGAGTTCGAGTCTGGGGCAGGGTGGATGGATGAGGAGGTGGTTTCCCTAGGGGCTCCAAATCCATTGGTTCCTCGGTGACCAAGGGAGGATGTGGGTCTGTTTGGACGAGATGGCTGCAAATTTGGATGACCCCTGGGTGGCAAATCAGAATGGGGAGGTGCTTGTGTGTGGGTTCCTAAGTAGGGCGTAGAAGGTGGTAAGCAAGCAGAGCTCTGTGACAAAGGTCTGTTCATGGAGCTGTGGGAGGATCCAGGTAGATCTTCGCTGATCTGGGTGCTGGCATCTCCTGAGCTACTGCTTTTGCTGCTACCTGGATTTGATGCGGATGGCATCACTGTTAACACAAAAAAAATGCATATATGATAAGTATATATAAAGAGTGAAAGTCCTTTTTTGCAGATTAAACTAATTTACACATTTTACACTACTCTCAGTAATTTTTCAGATAACTTGTTTCTTGTGTCGCCAATTTGAATATAGTTACATCAAGTAGTCAGGTTTGTTTGTTGGTTTGTTTGTTTGTCAGCAGGATTATGCAAAAAGTACTAAACCAATTTGCACCAAACATGATGGAGGGAAGGAACGTGGGACAGGAAAGAAGTCATTCAATTTTGGTGTGGATCCAATTAAAGAGGCGGAACCAGGAATTTTCTATCACTTTCCTAAACACTGTGAGGTTGGGCATTTTTCAACATGCTCGTCAATTTTTCAGGAAATGAAGTGTGGATCTTGATGTAAAATAATCAGACATATTAATGGTGTTGAGATCTATGACAATTCGGTGCAGATCCAGATAATAATCTTGATATCACAGACTTGTGCAGGATTGTCTAGCCTTGTTTGTGCCATTCTAGTTTAAAATGGTTTGAGATTCGACAGCTAGATTGAATGTAAATACCTCTATTCTAATAGGATTAATCATTTTGATGACAAGCAAGACGAAGTCACATCTATAATCACACAGCTACAACAGTTAAATCTCAGTTTAGTTTTTAAAAATGTGCCACACAGACTTACCTGGCTTTGTAGCTTTAAGGGAACCATCCCGATTAATGACGACATCAGAGCTGTCCATCAAGAGCATGCTCTGTCCTGATAGGATACTGCCAAGAAGGTCAGGCACAGGAGCCGCCTCCACAACACCCCCTGATTGGGGGACATCCATACCCCTCCTGGTATAGCATAGCAAACCTTTAATTAAATTTCCAAAGTATTTATCAAGCTAGATACCATCAAGACTGAGAAAAGTATGACAACTCAAAACGACAAGATCTCAAATAAAGACGCAATTATGAGGTGTAAGATGATGCATGTCAGTTTCTCATTTTAAATTTGCTCATTTGTTTAAATTCTTAGTGGCAGTAGTGATTTTTACATTTTATTTGACTAAGGAAAGGAAAAGTAAGATGAAAAAACAACATGATTTTTAGAAGATTTAGGTTGCCACAAGTTTGTCATTTGTCATAAAGAGCAAGCCATTTTTGGAAAAATATTCTGTATCTTGTAATGAATTGCTCAACATTCACCTTTTCACATGATTTGAGTGTGCCTGCATTAGCCAATTTGGGAGAATTATGACTACGATTGTGGAATCAAAACCATTCTTAAACCATGGTGCAGTAAATTATTGGTAAACACATAGTTTTCTTCCTTGCAATTTTTGCCCAATGACTACATTTTGCTGTATAATTGTGGTTGATCACCACCCACTGTTTCATGCATAACCGCTGACAAAACAGCAGGTGCATTAAGACACTTTCATGGATTGATAAGCAGAGTCAAAAAGCATGCTACCCACTTGGCTCAAAATTTAGTATGGAACCATGTTAATTTTTTATAAACCGTACGCAATCCTACACATCATGGCAAAGAAGTGATTTTACCTGGAAAGGCTTGCAGTGACTGGTCGAGCTACAGGCTGGTGAGAGCGAAGAGCAGAGCGAGAGATCCCTCGCCTCTTTGCCTCCAGCAGCGATGTAACACGGGCCTGCTGCTCTTCCTCCTCACTGGTCAAATGGATACCATAAGTCACAATTTGCTTAATAATCAATACTGTATATACCTAGCTACATACAAACACAAACACATTTAGACATACATTCACACTATCCACATATGTGCAATGTGGTCAAAACATATTCAGACCCCTTCATATTTCACTTTTTGTTATGCTGCAGCTTTATGCTACAGCTTTATGCTACGTGTTTAAATTCATTTTGTCCCCTAATCCTTCTACTATAGCCCCTAATGACGAAGGAAAAACTTGATCTTAGAAACTTTTACAAATTTATTTAAAAGGAAAAACGGAAATATCAAATTGATATAAGTATTCAGACGCTTTACTCAGTACTTAGTTTAAGCATCTTTGGCAGCAGTTACAACCTCAAGTCTTCTTGGGTTTGATGCGACAAGCTTTGCACACCTGGATTTGGTGATTTTCTGCCATTCCTCTCAAGCTCTGTCAGATTGGACGGAGACCATAAGTGGACGGCCATTTCCAGGTCTCTCCAGAGATATTTGATTGGGTTCAAGTCAGGGCTCTGGCTGGGCCACTCAAGGACATTCACAGAGTTGTCCCTAAGCCACTCCTGCATTGTTTTGACTTGTCTCCCACAGCATGATACTGCCAGCACTATGCTTTACCGTTGGGATGTTATTGGGCAGGAACACTTTCCTTCAGATTTGACTAGAAGAATTAGAATTGAGGCCAAACATTTCAGTCTTGGTTTCATCAGACCAGAGTATCTTGTTTCTCACAGTCTGAGAGTCCTTTAGGTGCTTTTTTGCAAACTTCAAGAGGGCTTTAATGTGTCTTTCACTGAGGAGAGGCCACTCTGCCATAAAGCCCAGATCAGTGGAGTGCTGCAGTGATGATTGTCCTTCAAGAGGTTTCCATCTCCACACAGGAAATCTGGAGCTCAGCCAGAGTTACCATCAGGTTCTTGGATACCTCTTACCAAGACCCATCTACCCCAATTGCTCATTTTGGCTGGGCAGCCAGCTCTAGGAAGAGTCCTGGTTTTTACAAACGTTTTTAAAATTACCACTGTGCTCTCTGGAAGTTTTTGTAGCATTTTGTAGCTGTCCCCAGATCTGTCCATCGACAAAATCCAGTCTCATAGCTCTGTAGGCAGTTCCTTCCACTTCATGGCTTGGTGGTTAATATGATATGCATTGTCAGCTGTGAGACCTTGTGACAGGTGTGTGCCTCCCAACTCATGTCCAATCAATCGAATTTACTCCAATCAATGTATTCTGTTTTCATTTTCATTTTATCATTATGGGATATTGAGTGTAGATTGATGAGGGAAATTTTAGCATAAGGCTGCAACATAACAAAATGTGAAAAAATTGAAGGGGTCTCAATACTTTATGAATGCACTGTACTATATACTTAAATAGATGATAATGATAAACAATGATTACAATAAGGCTGTCCTTAACTATTCAAATATTTTTTGTAAACTGGATAAGTCAATATTTAAGAACTAATTTATTGGGTTTAATTTTGTTTCATTACAAAAAACTATTTTGCACATCCATTCTGTGTAGCAAAGCACACACTGGGCTAAAAGGAGTTTAGCTGATATCAAAGAACCCAGCCAAGCATTTTACATTATCACATGATAAGAAAAAAGCATGGTGTGTGTGATAACGCGTTAATGTACTGAGTCAGAACCAGTAGACCAGTATGTGAATGGCGCTAATGATCATCTCTATGCATTCCCTTAATTTTATACAAAATCAGAAACACCAACATATACGTCTGTATAATGTTTTTTTGCGTCAGCCCTATAATATGAACAAGTCCTCTTACCGATCCACAAATGGATCCAGGTCAAATGGATCTCCGTAGATAGAAAGGGATGCAGCTCCTATGTCGGCACGCATACTGCTTAGCGTGTGCTCTGAGGGCCGATATACCGTGGGAAGTGAAGAACTCTTCTTGTCCTTTACAATTCCAAGATTATTAGCAATACGGCTTCGAGGGTTGACTGCCTTTTTCAACATCTAGTGGGAAAACATGGGCATAGATTTTATCTAGAGACAACATCTTATGACAACAACAAAAGAAAATTAATTGTTTACATTCAGTGTTAGATACATCTAATGAACCATTTCAAATTAAATCATTTAAACCTCAAGACTGAAGCTGATGCATACTCACCAGCTTTTTTCTGGATTTAGTCCTCCTCACTCTCCGTTTCCTCCTCTTGACTCCTGTACTTGCAGCTTTACCCATTTTACCCTTAGAAGAAGAGGTCGTCTTGCGTCTGACCTTTCTCCGCTTTCCTGTTCAGTCAATCATAAAAGGCATACATCATTACAAACACATCACTACTTCGACCTCGTCCTATATCTGGTCACATGTTTGCTTGCATTTATGCTAGCCTTGCTTTGGCATTTGTTGTGCATTTCTATACGTGCTTACTTACCAGTCTTGCGCCTGCGGCTAGATGGGGCACGAGGTGTTAAGTCCCGTATATACACAGAGGTATTGAGCCCAGCCACCACAGCATTAATAGTCTCATCCAGCCATGTGGACTGCATCAGATATGTGGGAGCAAACTAGAAGAAAGAGTTTGCATTACTCCACTGGTTCACTTTCACACACCACTGTTGTCTAAACTCCCAAACACATGCACTGCTCCTTAACACAACAATTTCAATCACCAGTCAATTAAAACTGTCAAAAACACATGCCGTTATTTCTGTTGTCAGTAGAGCTTAAATACATTTCATTACACTGAGTCACATGTGTTATCAGTAAATCGAATCTGCACACAACAAACTGTGGAACACCAAGACATTTCAGATAGATCCAACCTTAGCCATATGCTATGGAAGTGAGTTAGAAAAGAAGCCAAGACAGAAGCGTCACGCCTCATGCCAAACCTGTGATGTGCGTGCCTGTGTGATGCGATGTCGGTTTACATTCGCTCGAACCCTCTCACTCTGCTGAGTTCGGGCGATTGCTCTGGTGGGACCTGTGGCACGAGGCTGATGGCGGCTGGTGGCAGAGCGGGCAGTGGAAGGCAGGCTCTCTGCATCACTAAGTTCCTCAGCTGAACCCCCTGAGACCGAAGATTAACATGACATACTTTGAAAGGATGCTTTAGAGTACAGACAATGCTACGAGTTGGCCACTAATAAGATAATGAATAGGTTAGTTATAGGTACAGTAGATATTAAGCTTTTAGATTAATTTGGTGTTTTGTTCTGTTTTTTTGGCAATATATATTTATTGAAAGAGAGTTAAATGTATAAAGAGCAATTCCACAAAGACAATGAATTTGAAGAAATTATAGAAAATATACTCTGACAAAATTTCATTTCACCAAAATATGTAAAATACTTAACATCACAAGACTGAATATATATTTTTCTTATAATGTAACTTTTTGTTTTTTTTCCTGTCTTAAAGGATTACTTGTTGCCCAAGTCCAAAATATGTTTGATCAAGAAAATACTTATGAAGGCTGAAAACTTAAGGGTTTACTTGAGTGACGATTGTTGGCTTCACATTCAGGGCAGAACCATTCCTCTACAGGAACAGAGTCAAGAGGTGGTGTGAGACACTCCATGTGATACCTATAGAATAAAAAGGCATAAAAATGTTTGATAATAAGAAATCGGATAACAGGTTTATTAAGAAACTAAAATCTAAAAAAAGTTTCGACACTCTAAAAATATACAAAAACTATATACTGCAATATTATCTATCTTACCCTGCATCACAGCCATCGCAGAGCAAGAGGCGGTCCTCACGGTCACTGCCACCACACACCTCACAATTGGTCTGCTCGAGGTCCAAATCTACTGTTTCCTCTTGACCTTCCTTCACAGGCTTTTGTACAGTGATCTGAATGAAGCAGTCATCACAAAAATTACACATAAACAATAAGGGCATACAACATAAATGTCTATAGAGTTAACTGGGGTCACAAATGTTCCAGAACTAATGCTGGTGAATGCACTCACCATTTTCTTCACTTTGCCTCCATAACATTTCCTTAGGTATATGTTGTTGAAGGCAATACGGTCTACAGGACACGAGTTTGCATTCTAAATAGTGGAGAACAAAAATACTAGAATTGAGCTTTTCAGTTTCCTCTACCACAGATGTTTTTTTTTTTAATAAGGTGATTATACTGATAATCAAAAGATATAAAGCACTCTTTTCTCAGACCCACCTTGGCCCATTCAAGGATGCAGTCGAGACAGAAGTAGTGCTCACAGTCCTCTGGTGTTGCAACAGGCTGGCTGTTGAATGAGTTAAGGCAGATGGGACACTTCTCTGAGTCCTCATCCGAGCTCATCTCTGCAAAGTCAGCAGAGGTCCCCCCTAAAGCACCATCCTCGGGCTTAACATCTTCCTCCTCTTCCTCATCTGATAATAGTGAGTAGAAATCTACTGTATAAACACTATACAATCCATATTTATAGAAAATATTGCAGCATATCACAAAGTAGTGGGCAAATAATCATGTACTAATTTATAGCGTATCACAGAGGTCAATTAAAAAAAAAAGTTTTTAGACAATATGAAATGTGAATTGAAAAGTCACTCCTACCATCTTCTTCTTCATTTCCTTCTTCTTCCTCTTCATCATCTACATCCTCTCCATCGAGATGATCCTCCTCATCTTCCTCACCACTGTCAGATTCTCCCTCCTCAGACTCCTCTTCAACATCATCCGAGTCATCTAGGAGGAAAAAATTATGTAACCATACACACAAAATGCACAAGATTTTAAAAGCTCTTACATATGTTTGATACCCTATTATTATGATTGTGAATGAAGTTTGGTGAAAACATTTAAATGGTTTTACAACTGACAAACATATTACACAAACTACCTGAGATGGCCCACAAGGCAGCCCTTTTTCCTTTGCTGTGGGAAGCACTGCGGTTGATCAGCTCATCTTGGCTGTCATCTTCATCCATGGCTGATCATCAGAAGTACAGCGGAACAATTTGTGACAGCTTTTCTTAAAGATAATCATTAGAATAGATCAGAATTGTTTTAAAAGCAGATCATGACTTGATTTTTCTTGTGTACAAAATTGAGGGATTATGTCTGGCTAACTCTGACTAACTTGCCTCACTGATTAAAATCAAGTGTAACGGTAATTTTTTTTTTTTTGAAAGTCAATCTACTCATTATTTATACAGCAGGTGATGAAGGAATGATTCTTCACCAACTTTGTGTACCGGCAAAGTGAGTTTTTGCCCGAGTCCTTGTGCAGAAGTTGGAAAACGATCATCTAGCATGTGCTCTTCACCTATGGGATGAAGATATAACTAGGGCTTAACAAATTAAGTAGAGCGAGATTTTCTTACTAGTCACGGGTGACATCTGAGAGTTTGCGAGTAGTTAAGAAACTGTCGAGCAGCAATTTAATGGACCGAATTTAGCGTCACTGTTTTTGTTTGCAAACAATCAGGACAATATTACCAAAAAATAGCTAGCTAACCTGCAAAATATGCTAGGGCTACATTTGTAAACAAAGAAGAGAACTCGGCACCAAACAGAGCGCTTCCTTTATATCTCCTATGAAATGTACGTGAAGCGTAAATATACATATCCACGTTAAAGATACACAAACTGACAAGAACATGGGACTAACCTGTAACGCTGCTCTTACTTAACAAATGACGCTAGCTCACAACGTTAGCACCATTGTAGCATGTTAGCTAGCCTCAGCCTCAGAATAGCTAAATTTAGCGAAAGTCAACTACATGCTCGTTCGGGGCTCTGTGCTCAAAACACTGAGCGTGGAGAGGGGGTCATTTACACACATTCTCAAATCAACACACACAATTACAATGTGTCATATTCGAGCATTTAATAGTAATTTCAGACCTACCCTATTCAGCAGTGTGTGGTATGTTTGGAGTGATTTGAAGTCTCCACGGTTGTTGAGTGACACCGCCGGCTGGCAAGAGACGGAAATGGCCGAGTACACTCAGACGAGTGTGACTCTTAAAGAGACAGTATCCGTTTATGTGAGATCAGTCAGAGAGATAAATAGGTGCATATAGCTTCTGTAATTGTGGCCATTAGTTTGAATTCAGGGCTGTTGTGTGTCCAATCAATCACATTAAAGGCACACTGTAATCCACATGTCCACAAAATCTAAACACAAGACAAAGATCTGCTATTTCTCCCGTTACAATTTGATTAACAGGTCTTTTGATACATGGAGACACTTAAGACAAAAAGTTTTATTTAATTATTCAATTATAAAACACACACACACACACACACACACACACACACACAAACACACACACGCACGCACACACACACACACACACACACACACACAAACACACACACACACACACACACACCGAGCACTTTAGTAGGAACACCATACTAACAGCCTCCTTTGGTCAATGATAACATGATTGCATCACATTATTTCTGCATTTGCACATTCATGCTGCCTCTCCTGTTCTACCACATCCCACAGGTGTTTTACTGGATTCAGATCTGGTGACCGGGGAGGCCACTCAGGTTCACTGAACTCACTCTCATGTTCATGATGGTACCATTTTGAAACAACTTTTGCTTTGTGACATTGTGACTTTTCATGCTGGAAGAAGCCATTATAAAGATGGTAAATTGTGGCCATCAAGGGGCGCACATGGTCAGCAACAACACACAGGTAGCCAAAGAAATATTCTCCACGCCATTACACCCCCACCATCAGCCTGGACTGTTGGCACGAGGCAGATTGGGTCCATGGGTTCATGTTCTTGATGCCACATTCTGACCCCATCAGATTCATCAGACCAGGCTACTGTCTAGTAATGGTGAGCCTGTGCCCACTGCAGCCTCAGATTACTGCTCTTGGCTGACACGAGTGAAACCTGATATGGTCCTCTGCTGATATAGCTGATCCACCAGCGTGCTCATTGGTTCCACGTGTTGTGCATTCTGAGATGCTTTTCTGTTCACTACAGTTGTAAAGAGTGGTTATGTGAGTTACCGTAGCCTTTCTGTCAGCCAGTCCAACCAGTCTGGTCATTCTCCTCTGACTTCTCTTATTAACCAAAACTGCAGCTTACTGAATGTTTTTTTTTTGCACCATTTAGGCCTACAGTTAACTCTGGAGCTGTTCAGGGCAGCAATTTCAGAAATGCTCAAACCAGCCTGTCTGGCACCAACAACCGGTCAAAGTCAGCGGGATCACATTTTTCCCCATTCTGATGTTTGACGTGAACATTAACTGAAGCTTCATACCTACCTTCACACAACTGACTTAATTTTAGTACTTCAAATTCACACAAATTAGTGGCCTATCTGCAGGTGTGCAGGTGTAAGCTGTTTGAAAACCTTTCTTTTTTTTACTTTTACAGGCATGTGTTAATGATAAATTATGAATGTTGATAAATTCAGTATAGTGAAACATTCAGTACTTAACCCTTAATTTACACTAATCATCCATTTTAACATTACATCTGGTAAATAGCAATGACATATCATAACGTTGTTATACATATATTTATTAACAGTACAACAGTTATTCCCTGGATGTCAAAACGGTCACACACCACATGCAGTCACTAAACCAGGTGCAAATGTCGCCCCCCAGTGGCAACTGTAGCTATATAAATCTGCTGTTACATAATACAATGTAATCCTGATTTGTTACTTTACATGTCATGGGGTTATGTGTATCCTGGCTGTGAATAATCCTACAGCCATAGAGCTTTGACAGTCAGAAACTGATCAGAGAAATATAGGCTTGCCTAAACCAAAAAAGTTATTTGATAATGTCCTAGAAACAAAGGAGAGAACATCATGTCCCAGTTTGACAAGTTCAAAATGGGGTCAATTAAATATTGTGATTTTTTTTGTTAATCATAAAAAGGTGTTTTGTTTTCTTATAGTTAACACGTATGAAAATCTATTAGATTTTTAATAAAATTGTAATATCTCCCTATTTGCTACAATAGGATGATTATTCTTTAAGTAAGAAATGAAGATGTTCCGTATTGAAGTTCTATACACACCTAACTTTTTATTTCATGTGATGTGGAAATTTAAAACGGTGAAAAGATTAGCTTCAAAATCGATGTGAGACAATTTGTTAATGATGTCAGGGAGTCCTCAACTCTCACTCCGTAAATAATTTAGAGTTCATCATCGTCCTCCTCCTCCACCTCCTGGTCGTCATCAGCAGATCAGACTGTCATGCTGCATCCTTGGTACGTGCACAGCCACACTCTGCTCATGGCAACACTGTACACAAGTAAGCCGAGTTCAACCACTTCGCACTGTAGGGGTAGGGGCGTCCTTTGTCAAAGTGGCTTCAAACGCATTTTTCACACCTCTAATGGCAGCTGTGACATCTATGGCGTATATTTAAGGGTAAAGAAAACTGCGTCGCATTGATATTTGCTACAAATAATCTGTTAGGACAGGAAACTGTTTACAAGAGAATGGTTCATTCCTAATGTACGACGTGCAAAACTGAACGCGCCGCACCCCAACTATAACTCTAATAACCAACTAAACGTGCTGGCCTTGTAGAGCCCGCCTTACTAGGGTTTTCATTTGCCAACTGTCTACGGTAGGCGGGTCATTCAACTCCAACACGGCATCCCATTGGTTGAGCATGATGCCACTCTCGTCTAAATTTGCATAACCAGGTCGGGTTGCAGATGCAGGGGAGTGGGCAGGGAAGGGGTAGTGCAAGTGAACTGAACTTCTGCGTCGGTGTAGGCTATACTATATTCTTAAATGCACCTAACTTTAATCATGCAGTGTGATTGCTTTTAGAGAAAAAAACAATTTGGATGTTTGGATAGATGATATACAGGGTCCTCTTAGCAGAAGAGAGAGATTCTTTTCTTTAAAAATTATTCCAAAAGAAAACTTGGTAAGTAGCTCCCTTTATCTGCCACTATTCCTTATTCTGTATATATGGTGGGGATGGATAGGCCACACACATTATATCATGAGATGTCATGTTTCTATACATTTATTTACAGTTGTCAGATGATTGTTTTTTTAAAAACTTTTTCGTGACATTTGAAATGGAAAGTATTTTGATGTATTTCGATTGCTAAATCCACAAATCGTGGGCTGAAAGCCAGCTGTAATTTATAATTCTGTAGTACAGTTTGTTACAGTGATAGGACAATATGGAGGATTTAATATATTTTTCAATTTAATTTAATTGTTATGTAATTTTGTGTTGTGTAGATTATTTTAAATAATTTTATTTTTATAAGTGATTTGAATAGAAGCTATACCTATACTCCTCATGTTAACTCTGATTTATTACTGTTTTATCACACGGCCTTTGTCTGTGTTCCTCCACAGATTGTGTGCGCTTTGAGGTTGTCAGAATAATGTCTGAGATCTAAAATCAGGTAAGCCACTGACTAACGCACATTGTGCCAGTTGTCAGTTCCACTGTGCGTGTGACAGCGGCTAACCTGGTTTTGGGAGTACCTCTCATTTTTTGATTCGTCCAAGACAGACACCTTTCTACAAGCAGCCCCTTGCTCATGTCCTGTGCACGTTGCTGGGACAGGCCAGCTCAACATGACCGCCCTCCCAGTGGTCTTCGTGTGTATTGTAGCTTACTTCCTCCTATATGTGCACATACTGTACCTTATTTAGGACCAGTAGCTTTTGCATTGTCTCCTATGGAGCCGACCTCTCTAATGCCACCTACTGTCAAGACTATTGGTGAGTGTTTTGTTTCAGTTTCAGTTTCATCTGTGTGGTTTAGTCAAGATAATCATTCTCATAATGATTTTGACAATTTGAGGTCAGGGGCCCTCCAGGGGTTCTTGAAGAAGTTCCAGGAGGCCCTCCAGTTAAAAAAAAATTGAGCATTAGAGGAGGTTTTCTAGTTATTAACACTGTGGTAAAGTAGCACAAATCTGAGCTCTAAGTAAGAAAATCATCAGTTGTATCCATGGTATATGTTTGTAAAAAGTATTCTTAAAGTGAGAAGTAAAGTTTCTACTCAAATCAGTTGTGGTATCATGTATCTTGCTTTGTTTTAAAATGTAATGCATTTCTCTGCATCAGTGTTTTATTCCCATCATTGCATTGACTCATTGTGACACAGTGAAATAGATAAGTGCAGTATGTCAGTCTCATTAACTTGTGGCCCCATTCATCATCATACAGTTATGTGGACGTGCGGATGCTCACTCGCGTCCACATCGAGGAGGTTTTTTTCCCCAGACACCCACTGCCTGTTATAAATATTGATCAGTTTCCTTCTTAAAGCGGTCCAACTTTCTACATTCATCCAAAACTGTCTGAAGTTAGATTCAGATGGGCTTCCTGTAGAGTGCCATTGTATGAGCAAAAATAATTACTTCAGTGCTGTGTCCTGAAACATCAACGTAATCTGTTAATGTCCCGTTTATGAGATTGGCATCCTCCGGGTTTAGATAAGAGTTGGGTGAGGTTGGACACATTTCACTTTGCATGAAGGATGACTGGGGGAAAAAAAGTACAACAAAGGCCTGAGGTCATCAGAAAATAAAACATTTCATGTCAAGAGTCATCATTTGTGCAGTGATTTAAAGAAATATACACTTTTTTTTACTGACTCTGCTATTACCCGACACTGAATACAGCAATTCTTATGGCACGCAAAGAGAAAGACTGTATTTTTTATTTTAAGAGTGTGTGTAGTATCCATCATGTCCACAGGCAGGCGTCAGTGTTGCGCCAGGGCCTGGGCTTGTCCAGACAGTGGGAACTAAACAAGGATTTGAAGCTTATCGAACTCCTGCCAAGCCAGACAGCTCTAAAGCTTCTCAGCGTAATCCAATTCAACATAATTAATCATAATATCTAAACTGGCCATCTCATGTAGTCCTCTTTAATTCTACACATATGGTCAGAAGTTAACAGCATTGGCACAAAGTGGAAGTGGTTGTTAAAAAAGAAAGTCCTATATTTTTGATGCTTTGGAACATTTTAAACATTTTTTGATATCCATTTATGTGTACTGTACACTGAAATGGAAAGAAAATATGTGCTTTGCTTGGGATTTTACCTGGTGAGTGTTGGCAGATGAGTGTATTTATAGATATCCACAGGGTTCCAGTCCGGGGTTAGCCAGAGCACTAGGGAAACTCGCGTCACTCACTGTGTGACAGCCAGCATATTTACTCTCCAGGGTAAACAAACAGGAAAGGGGTGGAGGACAAAAGTGTTGTGTGCAGAAATCTGTAGTTGCGCAGTTGTTTGTTTAGCCTATAACAGGGAGATTTTTTATTACAAAAAAAAAAGTAGATTTGTTGTCAGTAAGATGTTGAGAGATAGAGTCCACTTCAACTCAGAGGGGTAAAGTCCACAGTGTTCTGTAATCATATGTCCTCTGGTGGAAGAACCAGATATCCTTATTGAAAAGATGTAGTACTTTGTACAGACACCAAGGTCTCCTACTGCACTGAAGCTTTAGTGTTGTCTCTCACTCGTCAAGTCGCTTTGAATAAAAGTTTCTGCAAAATGAATAAATGTAATGTTATGAAATGGTAAGAAAAAGAGAGGCAACTAATTACATAAATAGCAAGACCATTCAAGCAACTTTAAGGTACATTTAGAACTAAATAGGTTGCTAGTTAGGCTTCACAAATACTCAGTCTGCAGTGGCCTTGCATCTTTATTGTCATGTCTTATATATAAACTGTGTTACATCACCCATAACGGCAGTAGCTGTGATGTCAGGAAGTTTGCCACATTTCCCTCTGCATCCAAGGATGCACTTAGTGAACTTTCAATCATCTGTGAATATCAGCTTTAAAGTGCCCAGAAACGATCCTGTGGCATCGAAGGACCCGTTCTACCACAAGCATCCATATTCCAGAACCTATAATATATTCATAATGCATTTCACATAGGAGCTTCATGGCACTGTAATTTTTAGAAAGTGTACACTGGTGTGTAAATTATTTACTGCAGAGTACTGCAGATGCGCTGCACCTCCACTCCTAGTTACTGTGTCATTTAAACAAGGATGATTATACGTAAATGTAATTCCATAAAGAGGGTATTCAAAAAACAATCACTCCACAAAAGATTATCTAAAACACAATACACATTTTTATTATATTTAAATACATAGTAATAGTAATAATTTCTCTATGTAAAAGGTTTCTAAATTATTTTACATTTCATACAGATACATTGAAGTGTTTAGAGTAGCAAAACTCTGTAAATATATTTGTCTTATGTATATACAGTATGTATATCATGGTAGATTGAATAATGACAAGAGTTACAAAGAAAGGGGTCAAATAAGAGGTGACGGTGACAGAACAGTGAACAAGTTTCCCTTGGCCCTGTGGTCCATGTTTTATCTCCATGACGACTCTCGGGATGTCAGGACTGCAAAACACACAAAAATAAGTGGGGATGATGATCCCTTTGTTTGAAAAACACTTTTGTGCTACAGACACAGCAGGAGAGAGACCTGGCTCGATTCAGAAATACACACATGCCTATGAGAAACACAAAGTGACACAAGACCAGTTACTGGGTTCTTTACCCATAGAGGCTGTGGACTATGACTGAAGTCTTGTAGTCAGGAATAGCATTTTGGGACAGAGTTGAAAAGCATGTTTCTATAACAAGCGCTGAGACGTCTGTCATTGCTAAAGCAAGGAGAGGTTGTGTAATCCCACAAAAGAAAAACACCACACAGCAGACTGTAAGGAGAAAGTGCACACGCAAACACACGTTACTTTGACCTGTCAGCATAATACAAAGACATATAATGACATGCTAAGTGCTATGATACAGTAAATATTGGTTTAGGTGGTTTGGATAACCAAATGTGGATTACGGTGTAGAAGACGGTCAAAGCACAGAGCACAACAGCATCCCTTATTCGCTTGATGATTGTTATTAGGACTTAGGTTAAGTAAGATCATCCTAAATCTACAATACACTGAGGTACAATGCAAGCTATGACAGGTCAAATGTTAGGTGTGATGACAGCAAAAGAACCATCCCAATGGAAGAAAAGAAAAATACTGTAACAACTCCTGGCCCTGTGGCACTACTTTTGAAATGTATCCCTTCTTTTAGCGCGGAGCTTGACAAAAATAGACTGGCAAAAAGCTGTAAGCTCCTAAAATAAGTTGCACTGTCTTCACAGCAGAACAGAAAGAGAACAGTAAGATACATTTCTCTGTAGGCAAACAAGGGCAAGGCTTCACACAGGAAGAGAATGGGACAGTGCAATACATTTTTGCAGAGCCCTCTGTGAAAGGCTCTTGCTCTTTGGAAGTCAAGCATCACCAAAGTACAAGGCATTGTATAGATACAACCCCCTCACACATAAACCGTATCCATACATAAAAGGCAAACTGAAATGACATTGGTCTCATATCTTTCCATGTCACATTATAAAAACAGTGCTACAATCAGAATGTCTGCTACAGTCATTCCCGGGGCGATCGTTGTGTTACATGGAGATACAGTGAAAAGCAGCTGTCGGCAGACGATTGTTGACTTGAGGGTGGGGAAGGCCACTCTGTATTACAGAGGGTGGGGGGGTGGGGGGGGGGGGGGGGGGGGGGTTTAGGAGCAAGTTCCCAGATGCTTTAAAGTATCACAAAAGCAGTTACTGTTAGTCCAGAAGCAAACAGTGAGAGGAGGAGGGCAGGGAGTAGAGGCGTTGAGAGAGGGTTAAAGAATGCAGCAATATATGAGAATATGGAAAGAGGAATGTGGAAGATTGAATCAAGTGTAAAGGGTTAGGAACACGAATCAGCAGAAGACTGAGAGTTAGGAGCAGAAGAGGAGTCTTTCAGCCTTTAAAGGTAGAGCACAAGGAAGCAGCTGAGAAGTAGCAGGGACCTCCACCTTACAGTTGCTTCCACTACCCAACACCAAAAACTGCAGGTTTAGCTTTAAACCCAATCAAGCTGGGGTAGAGAGTATAGGGAGCAAAGGGCTCTGGGACCAGGGGACGGGCAGGGCAGGAGAGGAGCAGAGCAGGATGGACTTGGGAAGCAGCAGGGTCTCACACATACACACCCTCAGGGTTGAGACTGGACACTAGAGGGTTTTGCAGGTTTCGTGGATGTCCCAGGAACTGTTTGGCAGTGGGGCGAGGCGGGGATTCCACTAGAGTTACACTGTGGCCTGACAAAGAGATAGAAATGTGTTTAGTGGGCAAGCCATCACTCTTTAAGCCACCACTCATGCAATGCTGTGTCAAAGATTGAACATCTGTTTTAGTTTGTTTCCGTACTTCCATTCGTGTATCCGTCTTGCAGAAGATGTGCAAGTTCTAACTGCTCTAGCTGCTCCTGAAGCTCTGTGCGTGAATGGGTGTGCGCAGGCAGGACACCTGTCTGTTGAATGAACTGCTGCAGGTTACACTGCCTCAGCTCCTTATTCAGCTCCTCCAGCTCCTCCTGTTTGGCCTGAGATGGAAAAGAACACAGATGAGGTGGGGAAAACAAATGACAACTGAGAGCTCAGATCAGTCTACCACTGACTCACTGAACACTAACACCTTGTTTGCCTGTAAACAGAAATGGGCACAGCATATGAAAATGGGATAAAATTCTGCCATGCAAGATTTGAATGAAAATGTATTAATGTATTTATAAAGCAGAACTACTTTATCTTGCCTTGAGGTCACATTACTATTAATATAATCACAAAGTGTCCTTTCACCACAAGGGGGCAGCAGAGTCTACAAGTCTATACACAAAGTGTTTAAGGTCACCATCACACCATTAGGCTACAATGAATCATCGAAGTTGCACAACTACCATCATCGTTTTCTGATTCCATCAAATTCCGGCAGCCTGAGGCAAACTCATAGATGATACATAACAATGCTGATTTCCCTGCTGTGTTTTTAAGTTGTCTTGACTGACCACATGCCACGGGGAAAGATATTCATGAGCTCCAATTATTGGAAATGTGGAGTTCAGAGATCATCCATCTAGACAGTGGCATCACCTTTGCACCCACAGATTAAACTCTGATGTACACAAACAGGCCGGTCAATTAGTCTTAATCAACTATCCATTTGTGTTTAAATCAATGTGTCTGCACACAGCTCAGGAAGCAGCAGCAGCAACATGCTATGGCTCCCATCCCCAGAGCCTGTGCGTCTATGCGTGTGTGTGCATGTGTGTGTACGTGTAATTGATGGTGGACTGAGGCAGTCTGCTGAGGCAGTTCACACCTGCAGGTCTGCCTCCATTAGCTTAATGACAGGAATGCTGTGCTCATCACCACCTACACTTAAACACTCGGCTGGCAGCCTCGACCGATCAGCTCACCGATGACTGACACTGCAAAACATCAACCCCTTTCCAGTGCTATGCATTGACATTTATTATACCATTTCATTTAAACAGCGTTAACATGTTATTTACAGGAATTAAAAACATCTTATTTCCCTCAGACAATTACTGCGTGGGTGCCTCCGTGGTTACATTTCAGATTATAAACACTTACATGTGAGGACACGGTGGTAAATATACTGGTATGTATAAAAAACAAAAGCCTAATACCTCTGTTCTGTCGAGGGTTGCTTTCTATATAACTGGCAAACTGATCGTGACAAACAGTCCCTCTCTGTCCCATCAAGCAAGCACTACATCTGAGTCATACACATCCCCGTGACGATGACTGTCTAAAGAGCAAATGAGCTTATCATTATGTTTTCATCTGTTTTGAAGCCACTTTGCTATTACCTGGAGTCCAGTGGACTGAAAATGGAACACATTTGATTCTTTCAGTCCAGACAGCCTTAGTTTATGAAGACAGTGAAACACTGGACTGCAAAAAGTTTCACATTGCGCTCTATTAAAAAACATTCAAAACACCATCTACCAGACCAAAATTAAAGAAGCATAAAATTTTCTTCGGAACTAGTCTGCGTCAGCTCCATGCAGTGAATACCCGAGTCTCAGGCTTCATTTGGAATATGAGGAAACTCATAAAAGTTTCACTTCAAACTGGGTTAGGCTTTTATTGATAGAGCTGCATCTATGACAACCACCAAAAGTAAACAAACAACGACGCCACAAACTATGATTGGTTGAGTCTGAGTAGATCCAATAAAAGGAGCTTTTGTTCTACCAATCAATCCTCTTTAATCTTTGTTTCCGTACAAGGTACAAGAATAAGAAGATATCAGTCCATGTAATATAAACACCATTAGTAACCACGTGTTAAGAGCATGCATGCAAAATGACACCTGCCAAACCAGTTCATCTAGACTGTAAATAGTTCGTCAGACAATAAAACATTTTCATGCAAGGTAGGATATAAACATACAGCATTCATGTCATCAGAATTTCTTTAATATTTGTTTTCATATCAAAATGACACGATAGAACTGGTGCCTTTTTACTCCATATTCCTTTTCCTTTTTGTGAGTGTCTCTGCACTGTTGTGTGTCTGCTGCAGTGTGGAGGTA
This sequence comes from Seriola aureovittata, assembly GCF_021018895.1. NCBI lineage: Eukaryota > Metazoa > Chordata > Actinopteri > Carangiformes > Carangidae > Seriola > Seriola aureovittata. The sequence goes on from NC_079373.1 coordinate 18,401,430, forward strand.
GGAGAGGGATACAGGTTTACAGTATGGCTACAAGAGGGTCTGTGCTACAGCCCTCAAATGGCAACACATCGGCTGAAGCGGATTTACAGCCCTCTCTCCAGAACCGTGACCTCTCTCCTTACCTGCAGCAGAGACTCTGCCTTTCCCAGAGCCTTGTCAGTCTCAGATAGCTGCTCCTCCAGCTCTGTCCCCTGCCTCTCCTGGCTCTGGAGCTCTGCCTTCACAACATCGAGGGACTCCTCAGGCCCGTTGGTTCTCCCTTCCGCCTGGCTTTCCCGCTGGATCTCTTGCTCCAGCTGAGCAGAACGGACGGAGAACTCATGGAGCCGTCGCCCACAGTCGTCCAACTTGGCATGAAGCTCCCCCAGCTTCCTCCTCATCCCTCGCTCGTTCTCCCCCTCTGCTTGAAGCTCCTCCTCCCAGTACTGCTCGTGGGCAAGCTCAGCCTGGTTCCTGCGCATTACTTGCTCCAGAGTGTCCATCTCTTCCTGCAAACGAGTGTCAGAGACTGGTGAGGGACAGGGAGATGGGTAGGGACGATCCCAGGTATGTGAGTCCCTCTCTAGGGCTTCCAGCTGGCCCTCGATGGCCCTTAGTCTCTCCTGCTGCTGAAGAACTTTCCTAAAGACCTCGTCTTTGGATGGGCCTATAGGTGGTGAAGGAGAGGGAGATGGCACATGAGGGGATACGGGGCTGGGAGAAGGGGAGGGAGAGGCTCTCTGTTCTGGAGAGTCCCGAGGAGACCTCTTAAACTGTTTGGCTTTGGTTCTAGGAGAGGTGGATGGCCCCAGGTTGAAGGTGAGTGCTTTCTTAGGCTGGCTGCGTTTCGATGACTCTGGCTCAGGATGCTTGGGCAGTGGAGGGGGAGTTGGCCTGTCTTGTTTTGCGCCGGGTCCGTCACTACTGCTAGGACCAGTGCGTCGGAGAAAGAACTGAACCTCACTGCCATGTTGGCCTAACTTAGCCAGAGACTCCAGAGGCCTCTCTGTGGCCAACAGCTGCCTCTCGGTGTCCCTAAGACGCTGGATCAGAACGTAACGGCCTGTCTGACCTGGGGACGGAGACACAGAGAGTGTAAGTGAACATATGTACCACAAAATAACACAAATTATGCAGTTGTAGAAGCTGCATGACACTGTTTTTTCTGAAAAACTGTATTATAATATGATCTGTTGGTCAAATTTTTTCTTCTTCTGTGTAATTAGAGCAGTGAGTTTGACTCCTCCCACTGGATCTACCCAAGTAATGCTATGTGAACACATGACATCAGACACATTATGATGATGCTGATACCTATAAATCTCTGCCTTTGAGGATTGGAATAAAAGGCTGCTGCGTAGGACTTGCACAACATGTAAAATGTTCAAATAAATTGAAGTTTCCACAAGGACCTTGAAATTAGGACAAACCCTCCCTAATGACTTGGCAGGCAGCTCACTCATAGAAGGAGGAGAGCGCTAAATCTGGAGTTATGTTGTTCAATGCTGCTGCATCGTATGACTTGAATAAAGCTGGCGGATACAGGGATGGAGAGCCGGCTCAAATCCAAGCTGACCCCCTGGCAATCCAGCAGAGTTTTCAATTTGGGTCAGCGGAAAAGGAAAAGGTGAGTGCAGAACAGGACCGCTGCGATCGCGACATGTGTAAGTAATCTGGTTTTGTCTGCATTAAATTCTCATTGCAGGGCAGGGCTGTTATCTAATCACTTATGGCCTTTAGATAAACTGTCAAGGAAACAAGTGAAGTGCCAAGTAACAACAGCTTGGATGCTGGTATCCCAAAAATGATGACACAATAATTTCAGAGCTTGAAATGCTCACCAATGGCCTGTGCCAGAGCAATGACCACATCCTGACAGGACGTCTCCTCAGATAAGCCACACACCACCCGCACCACTCCGTCCACCCACACTTTGAGCTCCATCAGGGACCAGGCAAGGCAGGGTGTAGGGTAAGATGGGTCTTCGAAACAGGTCACTTCAGCTCTTGGCTTGATTCAGGTCAGTGCTGCATGGCACTAGCTCTGTAAGAGACAAAGAGCAGAGACAGAGAGCTCAGAGGTGTGATGATTGCGATTGATGATTAATCCAGACATTTCACTTCCTGGTTGGAAGACAGGACTTTTGTAAATGAAGAAACAAAAGGCATGTTCTTTGGTGTTACTTTGATTTCACTGAGTTGTAAATCATGATGCAACATCTTACCCTTACATATGACACAACTTATTATGAATGTAAACACAACGCACCGCCAGCTGTCACGTACAGATACATAGCACCCTTATTTTGTTGAAATCCCAGCTTCTAGTGATGTCAAACGTGCTGTGCTGAGTGAGAGCATCATTGAATTGTAAATTTCAACACTAGCAGCTGACGGGTAGAGCAGTGTAGCATTTTGTAAAGTTCCTAGTGGTTAGTTAAGAGCCACGGCAGTATCTTGTGGACCTGGGAGCATAAATGCCAATCTGTAACCCAATTAAACGCTCTGCTGCCCTCCTTCAAAGCCGTTATGATAGCTTACTGCCGAGGGGAACGGACAGGGAAAGTGGAGCAACTCAAGTGTGTCTATGTTTGGGAGAGTGTGTTTGTGTGGGGAGAAATACATAGAAACATAGCAGGAGACAGAGAACAAGTGTATGTGTGTGTGTGTGTGTGTGTGTGTGTGTGTGTGTGTGTGTGTGTGTACACTTGTGTCCCTCAGTTTGATCCGCCTCAGCAGGACCAGAACTGGGTCTTATCCGCCTTCAGAGCAGATCAGCAGGTGTCCTAAGACACATCTGGGCAGAAGGTTTAACCTAAATGAATATCATTATGTTCACTCCTCACTCCGCCTGTCTGTACTTTTATAGCTAAGCTTCAAAACGAGGTAATAAAATACCGCAGTGCTCATAAAAAGTGAAATGCCTCGGGCGGTGGTAGGATTATCTGTAGAACTTGGCACCGCAAATGAAACTTTGTAGCCTAGGTGGGTAAAAGACAACTCTTCACCCACAGTCAGACAGATGGTGTTCTCTTTCTATCTGTCTGTCCGTCTCTCCAGTTCTCAATGGGAGGTGTTTAATACTGAGCTCCACCATTATCTTGCCCCTCATTCAGTGCCTGGCTCTGCTCCACTGGCTGCCTATAGGGAGCTGCTTTGGAGGAATGCACTGACTTCATCTGCCAGCCGGAAGAATTCCTGCTTTTCTTAACAAAGCCCTCACCCCGCCCCTCCCCTGCTGCTGACCTGGCTGCCCCGCACCACCATTACTTCACCACTGTTTGGATGCCAAACACAAACGCTGCTGGGGAGCAACAGCCTATCTGATGTGGCAACAGCATCAACATGACACCACATACAGAGGGAAATGACGGCACAGCTCGGGACATTCAACCTGCAGAACGAGATCACAGGAAACAAGCGGGAGATGGGGACGGATGATCACATGTGGAAGAAATTCCTTTGAGCGATCTGAGCGGGGCGATTTCATCTGGAGCAAAACTTGATGTGAAAAAGGAGCGCTTATCAAAATCAAACACCAGAAATTTGAACACAGCAGAAATGTCAACATTTTGCTTTCAGAGGGCACAAAATGTTCTGTGATGTTATACATAATTAAGCCTAACTGGTTGAGTCAGAGAGTAAGTAGAGATCCATGTACTTCAGCTGTAATGCTTAAAAAAAAAAGAAGAGGTAAACAGGAAGAAACATTTAAAAAAATATTTGAGCACAGAAATGCTACTTTACAGGCCTGAACCAGACTTTCCTCTTCTACCTCCTCTTCATACCTTGGAGTAAGAGGCTGAACTCTTGACATTTGTGTCAAATACAGGCCTGCATGTATAGCGAAATTATGTCCTATCTAACTGTAGTTGATGCAAACAGAGTTGCAGACAATTCCTCACCAGAAGTTTTTTTTTCTTATTTTTTTATTAATATCTGTCCAAGTTTTGTATGTACTGTAACAACCACATTAAAGGAGAACACAAACACAAAAACATCTCCCAGCAAAGAATGTCACTCTCCCATGATGCTAATTCTTGTCCCTCCTGGCTGATGAAATGTGATAATCTGCACCAACAGGAAACAAACAGGCCTGTGAGTCTCAGGTTGCTGTCTATTCTCTCTGTCGCAGGCGCTACAGCAGCGAGAACCAGACATCCGCCTGACCCATCTCCTTTTCTCAACGCAGCTCAGGAGTCCTGTGTCACTTCTCACTGATATACAGACACAGGAGAGGCACCTGCACATTGTTTGTAAAAGGTAGTCTCAAAATCATGAAGCATATCATTTACGTGGACATGTGAAGAAATAGATGACGTTCAAAACATTGCAGAACAGTCTGCCAATCAATACATTTGATATCCAGAAAAAGAGGATGACTCTACTGCAGAGTATTTGTTTTCAGAGTCAACATGCAAATGCAGTGGACAAACAAGACCGCTTTGCACATGTTCAGAGTCACACAGGCACACACCCATTCTAACCCAGACCACTAAGATTGTCCAAAACCCATTTCACCCACATGTCAACACTCCACATCCCTTAACCACACCCCTTAAACCTCAGGTCACCACCTCCCCCCAAATGAAAAAAAAAAAAAAAAAACGCATCCAAACTCCCACCTCTACTTTCATCCATGCCCCACCCACCCATAACAACACAGGCCACAGTTTCAGTTGAAACTCTGAGCTCTGGCTGTCACATGTTTTCTCAAAGAAAGCAAGCCAATCATTAAGAAAATGTACAATCACTTTGTAGGTAAACAGCAAACTGAAGCAATCAAAAATGCCCAAGCTACAACACAATCCATATCCCCACAAAAAAAAGCCACTTGAGTGGATTGTCTGCTGAATTGAATAAAGAAAAACAGACTAGTCATACTGTATGATGAAAGGGGGAGAAAGGGAGACAGGGAGGAAGACAGACAGTGCCAAAATGAGAAAGAGGGGAGAGAAAATGTGGGGGGAAAAAAAACGCTGGCAGATGGACAGATAAAGAGGGAGAGAGAGCGTGGTAGAGAAAAGAACAGTGATTGGAGCCATGTGCCATTCCCTCTCTCTCCCCTCTCATCATCACTCACCCATCCAGCTAACCCGCTTTGCGTCTTTCATCACCCTGTCTGTCCCTCTGTCTGTCTCCCTTCAATAACAGCCTCCAAGCTCCTCTGTGAATTCGACTCAAGGCAGAAGTGGTTAGCATCACAGCCCTGCAGACACACGGTGCATGATTCGGCTCGTCTGTGTGCCACTCTGTGTGAGCAACAGTGTCAGGCTGTGAAATGAGGGACCTTTTTGGACAAAACTGGGCACAAAGAAGCTTGCTTATGCCCAAAACTACCGCTGTCTACGCACAAGGCTTGAAAATAAACATCTGTGATATGATCTGATTCGGCTGATTTTTCCACTGGAGGTCATCTTCATGATATGAATCCATGTCTTTATGGTTAAAAAATAAACAAATGACATCTTGTACAGACAAGAATCTTATTGGAGACGTGTAGAACACGTACCTTCCATTCATTTTTGTTTTACTCACACATGAGAATCCAAAAATGCATGCAAAGCATGCACAGACAGAGCCCAAAAAACCCACACACGCACAAGTACAAATGTACGAGTATTCACGCAGCTGGACAGACACACCCTAATACCAGAACTTCCTTTGCAAAGGTGTGAACATATGATTTGTTAGTCATTAACAGCACTGGGGAAACATCCATAAAAGACTTATCAACTTATCAGGAAAATTCCAATCAAACTCTTTTATGTACTGTAGCTTCTCAACACCTGAGCCCTCAGGCTACATGAACAGTATGCTTACTGGGTGTGTAATGTGTGACTATGTGTGAGAGTGTGTGTGCATGGAAAATGCACAGTACTATGTACTGCTAGTGCAATGGTCAAAGGTTGGGTATTCATGTGTTCATGTACAAGCTTGTATGTGTAAGTGTGTTTGAAGGCAGACATACCACTTAGGCCTATCTTTAGGAGAGACTGCTCCAGCCCACAGCCATTACTGTGTTATCTCTGCAGCAACACAAGTCTAAGGAACAATGGCAGGAGTAAAGGGCAGAGTGTAAACATCACACACTGCCTCGGATCCAAACCACAGACGGATACACAAACACACACAAAAGACAAAAAGGGTAAAGAAACAGCAATCCGTATCAGTATCAGCAGAGAAAAGAAGCCCCTAGCCCAAGCTGGTTAAAGGGCACATAATTAGTCACAAATCACTGTTAGAGGACAATGAACAGTGGTAGGAGAAGCCGTGCCCTCTGTGCCACTCTGCTCCAGGTTGGAAGGGACACGCAAACACTCGAAGAGCCAGTAACACGCTGGCACCGAGCAGCCTGGTCTCATCTGTACTGCAGAGACACTATTGTTGTCCCGGTTCCACACTCAGCAGACAGTGTTGTCTCTTTTGTGGCCTCTGGCATCGCTGGCTCGCCTGCCACGCTGCGCCACGCCAGCTTTTACTGCCATTCCGCTGTGCCCACATGTTACCACTGATAAAACTAATAAAAAGGCAAAACAGATACTTTTTTTTTTTTTTGGCCTCTCTTGCCTCTTGGTTTTGCATTCTTTATTCCTCCTCCTCCTTCCTCTCGTCATCCAGCGTTTCAGTCGACCAAGTGAGTGGAGTTTATGTGCTCAAGGACCAATGAGACCAAAAACACACAGAAATAAGTCCACAACAAGCCCATAGTTAAGAGCAGCACAATAATTATTCATAATGGTAGAAAATCATCATTAAAACTGTCTCTCCGTGGAAATGTTGTAATTAATCACATGGGTATTCTCAAGTCACTTCTTCATAACACAACAAGGAAAATTTCTAATGTCAACTTGCACACAAGAGTTGTCTCACACACACACACACACACACACACACACACACACACACACACACACACACACACACACACACACACACACACACACACACACACAACCTCTTTTATGGAGTCAACTGTTGAGGTGTCTAAAATTTGAAAACACCTTAAATTTGGACAAGAGTATCCAGGTGGTGCTGGGAGAAACCGATTGGCTCAAAAAGTGATCATCATCCATATTAACAAAGAGCGAGATTTAGGAGTCACAGTCCAAAGGCTTTGAAAAAGCTTTTTAGAAATGTCACTTTGTTGCTTCTCTTTTCTTCCACCTGCACTTGTCTTCAATTAAATTTGCAATGCGATGGTTTGTTTGTTTTTTAAACAAATTCACCATATTTTTCAAAAGCTCAATATCATCTCATTTCAAAAGATAAGAAGTCTCTCTATAAGTAAAAGTTGCCTCATGGGGACCAAGTTAGTCACACCGACAGCACATTCACATGGTATTTGGGGAGATGATTTACATAACATTAAAATCACTGACAAGCCTAGCCTAGTAGCCTCATATTTTTATCTGTTCATGATTGTATCTCAGACAGACAGATCTTTCTGATCTCTGGCAAAGAAAGTGATGCTTTCGACATTCTCCAAGAGTTACTAGAGAAACTACATCCAAGATCTGAGGGCATCTATTAGTGATATTACGATGTAAACACATCTCTCATGAGATAATTTGCTTTTATAGTATCTCACAAGGCAGTGAAATGCAGTTAAAATAAAAGTCACAGCAGGATTATTTATTTTGTCTGAGAGGTGTTAGTAAAACATCAGACAGCGGTCTGCTCACTGTGTGGTACATGCTCAACTTCTGTGGCTCTGTTTTTGAAAAGGGAGCTGGGTTATGTGTGATCTAGTTTGTGCTGGTAAAACAACAGTTCATTTGCGTGTAGGCATTGGTGCATTCTCATGTGTAAAAGTGTGTATTTTACTACGACAGTGACTGTGATGCATCATCTACTTCACAGTGGAGGGCCAGGCTGCAGCAGGCTCTCCAGACACACTGCTTGTTAATTAGACTGAACGGTTGCCTGGTTTCCTGCTAACGGAGCTTCACTGAAGCTTCTACACACCTGATGAATAATGCATTTTTTCACAGCACATTAATTTGGCAAATATTTCTCGGAACAAAGTCCAAACGCTTGTGACCGACTAGCTCTTTGAAAATGCCCCCCCCCCCTGAATGTGTCTATACTCTATTGACATGCTAATGACTCAGCGCAAAGGAATCAGCAACAGCACTAATAAGCTTTTGTTGCCATACTTGCATACAGGGATCTGTCGCTGCAGCCTTCAGCCTTCTCCATTATAATGATTGGCTCGTCCAAGTGTGAAATCTCAATGAGGGTGGATCAGTGGTTCATTAACACAGGGGACATCATTGCCTCCAAATCAAGGGCAAATATGGGCAGCGTAGTATTTACAAAAGCAGACACTTTACTACGAGAGCGCAAGCTGAAACCTCCGATCACCTGGACAAAATGTGCTTTTTCTACTATTTACTGCTAGATCTCATGCACAGTCACCAAACATACACGCTGTGAAATCCCTGTGCCTGTAACTGATGAATGATGAGGGTTTAAAAAAGTTAACAGGCGATTGCTCCAGTTGATCTGAAGCAGGCCTCGACATGGTCATTCTGAATCTGGCCATCACCTGTGGCTGTCACTACCACTACAGACACACTGTGTAAAACAGCACTTAGTGTGAAATCCCAGTCATCATGAATCACCAGCAGCACTCACACAGACAGATGGTAACCTGGCCCGAACCACAAGAGAGAATAAAAGAGGGAAGGTATGAGAAAGGGAGTATTTATGTAACCTCAATTCTTAAAATGCTTATAAAGTAACAGGGAATACAAAGAAATCCCTGGCACACTTTTGAATTTCAGTGAAAGGCTATAAGGTGGCCACAATAGTTTACAAAGCCCAAACACAACTACATTATTCATCTCACCAAGAGGAAGACTTACTCATACCTGGTTTGGCGCTAGTGCACTTGTTCGCTTCAACCCCGGAAACTGAGTGGAGGCGAGCACATTAGAGACGAGGAATTTGTTTGCGCTGACTCATGGATACACCCACAGAGCCGGCAGCTAATGGTGAGAATGATAATGCAGGATTGCACATAGCCTGTTGAAGGCCGGGCAAAGCTGGCCTCCACTGAGAGCTCGGCTCAGGATGAGTGGTTTGGCTGCCTGCAGGCGGTGCCCTGCGAGCACAGGAGTTTGTATTGTTGGGTGAGCCAGGGAAGAAGGCTCTCAGACTGCTGATGGGCACCCATGTGTAATCATATACTCCCGACCTGACTCAGCAATGCTAGCCAGGGAAGGAAGTCATCGCTCGGTTCCCAGCCAAACTCATACACAGCACGCAGGCTAGAAGACACACACACATTCATATAAGTTGTGCAGTGAGCACATGGGCGCATACGCTCACCAAGCAATTTATTAAAAACACTTGTACACATGCTCTAATCAGCTAAATGTGTGTCACCAGTGCAATACATAAACTCATGTAGTTACAGGTCAGGAGCTTCAGTCAATGTTCACATCAAACATCAGAATGGGGGGAAAATGTGATCTCAGTGACTTTATATACAGACTAAAACATATTCAGTTATCACACAGCCAGAATAACATGTTACATGGCTGAAGCACAGACGGCAGACAGGCTGGCTCAAACTAAATGATGCTGCTTAATTTTTGACTAAAGTGACATGTAACTCTAAAAATGAACCCACTAATTTAAAAGGACGCAGTTTACACAGTACATGAGTGGAAAATAGTAACTTTCAATTAACCAATACACGCTATTTGTAGTTGTAGGACGTGTGGGCGCTGCGTTCTCGCTTTCTGCGTGCATGCATGCATTTGTCATTGAGGAGTCAGGAATGCCGCGGCCTCCAGCGTCACAGGTTTGAAGCTAAACTCATTAGTAATTTAGAAGTCGCTTCCATGTCTTCACATATCAATTATTCACTTCTATTTTTTTGTTTGCTTTTTTTTTTGTTGCAAACTTAGATTGCAGAAGCTAAAATATATCCAAGAAATGGTTCATTATAGTTAAAACCATGCAATCATAATAAATCAAATTGCACACAGAAAGGAAGACACTAGTCAATTCAAACTAACCAACTGAAGGTAATTTAATTCACACAGCTGCAACTCCTGACTGTAGAGGCATTGAAGGAGGGCTATTTTGTCAGTGACTGAGACTGGTGTTAGTCTTTCATCATACTTTAATTTCATGCAATCCATGATGCAATATACACTTGCCAGTCCTCATCTGAGCTGAAGGGAATATTGCCATTAGCATGCCCAAGGAAAAAAGAAAATCAATGTGTTGCTGCAAAGAAAAATGGCAAACAAGAGAGTTCAAAGCCTCACACCTACATCATCCACACGCAGCTCAGTCTGTCACTTCATGCGCTATAGTGATGTACAAGAGAAGTTCAGACTTTGGTGAGGCAGTTATCAATCCAGGAAAGAGCAGGTGCACATTCTTCTGCGGGGTTGTAAAGGTAATATCACAACAAAAATATAAGACTCACACAAAAAGAAAACACAGACCCGTCTGCTGAATGGATGTTTTCACAGATGAAAGTGAAGAATTACACCCGGTTTCCTCCCAAGACATCAATCTGAGGTCACGAACATTACACGGGCAGTTCACAAACTACTACAGCGGCTAATGCAGTCCATTCACCTCTGGATTAGATTAGATTCCACTTTGAAACTGAAAGCCGGAGTTCCTGACTGTGACATTCTTTGAACAACTGCCAGGAAGTTTAAAAGAAAACCACAGGCTGTCCAGATACACATGTTACTCCATCGCTAAGGTCAGTCTGCTATGCAAAACATCTCTTCTCACACCCTCCCAATATTTACCTTGGGAGTTCCAACATACCTGGTCCTTGGAGGGAGGGAGAGAGAGAGAGAGAGAGAGAGAGAGAGAGAGAGAGAGAGAGGGATACAGGTAAACACAGCCGTGGTGGAGCAAGAGAATCTGCCTGTCAGTAAGTGAGTGTGCGTGTGTGTGTGCGTGTGTGTGTGCTTGTGTGCGTCGACCTTCAGGTAACCTATCGCACCGTGACCGTGGAAAATTCTGCTACAGACAGATAAGATATTATCTTTTCATTACCATAAAGAAGATTCATTCCACAAAAATGTTATTGTGTATCCTGTACTGGGGGTGGGGGTTGGGGGTTGGGGGGGGGCGCGTTTGAACAGACAAGCACTGTGGAATGTACAGCACATCATAAAACTATGAACTTTAGTTAATATTGAAGCTTTTGCATTGTGAACTCAATTACCACCATTTCAACTTACACTGCTCACCTGTAGGTCAGGCATTAAAATTCTGAATAAAACATCTTTAGTTTGTTTTAGTTTGACATTTAAATATAACTTGAGCTGGGTATCAAGCAGCAATCTAACTGTTTAAATATGAAATTGTCAATATTTGGATTGAAATGAATAACCATCTGGTCATAAAACAAGTAAACAAGGTTAAAACCCTGACCAGACATTTGATGCCAGCTTTTGGCACGTGACATTTTACAGACAAATTCCAGTCTGTACAGAGTGAGTATTATGTTTTGATAGCCAACCCTATATGTACCCATGTAAAATACACAAAAAGTAAAGGGTGGAATCTGTTTGTGTTGCTCGTGGATCACAAGACTTAGGGTGGGCCTTGATTTACGGTTTGATAGCGAGGTGTCACACATGACTCTCTCTCTCCCTGTCATTACTCTAAGGTGGAGTAACGATCACACCTATCAGAGCAGTGCAGGGGGGCGTGTGGACAGTCAGGATGAGTAAGGAAAAGGTAAGGAGGACAGGGTGCAGATTTATAGCTGATTCCCAGTACCCTAGGAGCACCTTTGGGACCAAGACGGTATATCTGTCGGAGGCGCCCCTTCACTTTCAGAAGGCTGCCTTTGAACACACTGACTCAAGATCACCAGGGTGATCTTTGGCATGGATACACATGCATATACACACAGCTTAATACCAACAACAAGGCTGCTGTTGCTGAGTTTACATATGAGAGACAAGTTGACTTCCCCCTGGGAACGGCAAAGAAGGGAGGAGAGCGGAGGGAGTGATGAAGGAGAGGCTGGACAAAGACGAGTGTTTGTTGTTGGGGGGGTATCCAATAGAAGGCAGACAGACAGGCAGAAACAAGAAGTCTGAGATATGTAAAAATGAAACTCACCAGACAATTACTATGGTCTGTGTTGAAGGGAAGACAACTTTCATAAAGGTTTTTCCAAATTATGTGGATAACCTTGCTATGTAAAACCTGGATCAGTCCAAGTTCCACATTTCTGGGGGTTCAAGGTTTTACTCCAGGCAACTCAGTAAATCTGCGTCTTGGAGCGGGGCCAAGGTTTGAGTCAAACATTGCATCTGAAACCACATAAAAGAGGGTAACCTGACACTGAGAATCTGGCTTATCTGTTCATCTCTGTGGATGAAAAAAGTATCTGCTTTGGTCTCTTTGTCCTATGGGAAGCATGGTAGCCTAAACTATACACTCACATGCGCATTAAGTGGCAAAGATTCACCTTTGAAAGATTGTGCTTTAAGCGCACACATGCTACAGAACAGATAGAATGAAGACACGCAGTGTGTGCATGTGCTTGTGTGTGTGTGTCTGATACCTACATTTGGAGTCACAGGCTCACTTAATTTTGCTCATCTCAAGTTGTTTGGAGCTATTCCTGGGTGCTTCTGAAACCTGTCACCTAACAAAAAACATTACAAAACCCATCTGTCATGCTGTCAAGCTCATGTTGTCTACATTTATTCTATATCTCCAATCAAAACAAATCAGGCATTTAGCTTGGTAATCCCTAATGCCTACCACTTATACTGCCAATATCTAATTTCAGCCCGGCTTGCTTCTGCTCATCAGTGTTTGTGCACCAGTAGCTGTCATCTGCATGTGCTTGTTTTGCTGCTAATGGGCTTGATCAAACACATCTACATTCAATGACAGCTCTAACATCAAAGCCTCTCAGCGTGAGGGATGAGACTGTCAAATCCACCTGCCTCTCTCCTCTCCTGTCTGTTGATTTACTAGTCCCAAGCCCTGAGGCAGACATTTTCTTTTTTTCGCTGGCGTCTTGACCCCCCTCCTGGACCCGTCCGGGGCCCTTGGCAGAGGCACCATGTTATTTACTGCCCAGAGAGCTCTGCGAGCAGAGAGTCAACGCAGCACGGCTGGTTGAACAAGGGAGCAACCTGCTGCTCACTCGCACACAAACACACATCCATGGCTATGAACAAACACACACACACACGGTCACATGACTGTCCCAGGGGGTTGGCAGAGCTGTTTACCGCGCTACAATCACTACACACAGTAGAACAGAGAGCCATGGACGAAGAGACATACAGACACAGACGTCCATAACCCCAGCAGGTAACCTGCCAGTAGTTTCAAACAGTTACAACACAACACGAAATGTGAAGCTATGGGTTTGATGATGTGACAGAGCAAACACCCATGAAGGCTACAGAAAGTTCACCCTGACATGACGTGACAGCATTCACTCAGGTGAACTTTACGGTCAGCTGGACTCTCTTGGGAACATGTCCCTAGGTGGACTAAGGACATTTTGACAGTACCTCTGACCTGCATGAGTTCATTCAGGCTGAGGACCTGTATGTCGGCCTAAACCTTTCCTAACTGTTTCACCAACATTCCCTAAAAAGGTTGACTGGAGACAAAGACATGTACAAAGCCTGGCAGTTGGCAACAAACTATTCCCTAAAGGATTGATGTTGCACAAACTGCCAGCTGGGATCAAAAGACATACGCTTGTTTCTGATCGGTCCAGAAATTTCTGCACAGTTTTACTGTGTTTTCAGGTGCTCTTCAAACCCACGTCTCTAAAGATCTAAAAGTAGAACCGCAGTGAAATTCCTTCTCCAAAAGCCCTCCTTCCTCTCAGTAATTACAGCCTCCCAGCTGACAAACTGCAGGTCTGCTGTGTTTGTCTTTGCTTCCTCGGATACAACAGGTGAAGTAAGGCCTGTGTGTGCCGGGCTGGCTGCCAGTCTCTTACTGGTTCTTCAAGCCAAGTACATATTACCCTTCCTGGTATAACACCTGGAGAAAGAACTAGTCCAATTTCTTTTTCTTTTTTTTTCTTTTTTTTTTTTTTTAAATGTACTTACTCAAAAATTTCATTGGAAGGAATATATTTTATTTGCATCACTGAGAACATCATCCTACAAAAGGATAACAGAATGTCCCCCTTTATGAAACCCTGAGAGGAAAAAGTTTGCCGTAGTAAACTTGGTGAGGATGATTTATTTAGAGGGGTACAGATGATTTAATAAATTGAAAAATGGGTTGACTTGGAAACAGGGGTGTGAGGCAGGATGAGGGAGCAGGGTGTGAGGGATGTGAATGTGATGCAAGGAAGACTGGATCAATCTTTTATCACTGCAGTGTGCTTTCATCCCTAATGGATCCGACATGAGCAGAGCACAGCACTACCTTCCGTCACATTGCACAGGCAGGGGAAGGACACACGGAAAGAACAAGAGGGAGCAAGAGAGGTAGACAGAGCAACACATGGGAAAGAAAGACAGCTACAGAGGGAGAGGGAGAGAGAGAGAGAGGGAGAGAGAGTGTGGAGAAAGTGGTTCAAACCCCCTTTCCTAGGATCCCAAACATGCAAACATATTATTTTGCCGACATGCTGTTACGGCGTTTCCAATTACCTCTGGCTCTGAGTGCATCTGCAGGAGTTGGGAAATACTCCTGATAAGGACAGCGAGAAATTAAGTCATCACAGCATGAAAAATGACTTTGAAAATTCCCATCAAGAATCCCAAGAGATATCTCGCTGTGCATGGGTGGACTTGCTTTCCTTGCCATGCGAGCTGAGTGACAGACAGAGTCACAGACAGACAGAAAGACAGACAGACAGACAGACAGACAGACGAGTCTAGAAGAGGAGGGGAGTCCATCTGTGTATTCGAGCAGTGAAAGAGCAGTAAAAATAACATTGCAGAGAACAAGGCACGATGATTCTCAGAGGACACTCTGCTCTCTCCATGCTAAACAGGCTCATTCATGTGATAGAAAATAAGAAATATCTAGGCAGTGAGGGAGACAAAAAGGGAAGGAGAGAAAAAATAAGTGCTAACTAAACAAGGCTGTGAAGGAAGTTGAAAGTTTTATTATGCGTTCCAACTACTGGCAACCACATCATTATCCCGCTGTCTGGTTTTCGCTTAAGATAAAATACCCCACAGTACTTAAAAAAGAAGGCAGCGCATTATATCATCACTTCTCTGCTCTGTCAATCAAAGAACTGAAGCAAACATGGTGGACTTCCTACATTTTACTGGTTGAAGGTAATAAATATACAGCACTTAGGATGATTTCCCAAGGAGCTTGTGGCATGCAGAGTCAGTATCAGTGACTTGATCCACTTAAATGAGGAAAGGCCAACTAGGACTAATACTTTTGGACCATGGTACCAAAAGCAGGAACATGACTGAAAAAAATGGTAAAATATTAAATTAGTACAAAAAAAATGAATGAAAGGAGCCAAGTTAAAGCTATGATGTATACTTGAGTTAATAGTTGTCCATTTGGTTCCTTCCTTCACAATCACCTATTATGCTGACATTACCTCTATAGAACCAAGTTAACTGTGCAACACACAAACAGAGATAACACATGAGGTATAACTCTGAAACTCCCACAGTTGGTCAGGAGAAAAAATAATCACCTCCCGTGGGGGTGGTGTGTGTGTGTGTGTGTGTGTGTGTGTGTGTGTGTGTGTGTGTGTGTGTGTGTGTGTGTGTGTGTGTGTGTGTGTGTGTCCAATCGATGGCCCTGATTGGATAACAAATACAGCCTGCTAATGAGCTCTGAGTTCCACTATCTGACACATACCATGCTGGGAAATGTTAAATAAGATGCTAGCCATGCACAATGATGATTCAATGTTTAAATAGGCTTAGAGTGGTTTGGTGCATTAGACTTGCACAGTGTTGGCATTCGAGATGTGTAGCACGTTAACAGTTAAATGCAGTTGGAACACGTAGTGAGTGAGCTGAACTCTGCCCGTGCCCTCCATGAATTAATCTTTAATCCCACAGTGGTAAAAGGTGCAGCCGTTGTGACAGGAGACCTGTGTAAGAGAGAGCCTGCACTTGTCTCACAGCTCTAACACGGGAAATGCTTTCAGACAAAAAATGCACATGTAGACCAGCTCTGAGTCACACAGGGAGTACTCCAAAACACACAAAAAAAAAAAAAACACACAGAGAAGTAAAAAAGAAAAAGAAGAAAAAAAGAAAACACCTGAGTGCGCAAAGAGTGAAGTTTCACCCAAACAGGTTTGAGTCCTTATGGCTCATACAGGAATACTTGGGTGGCGGGTCTAGTGTCAACAGGTACATGTGAAGACACAGCTCACCTCCTCAAAGACATAACACAAGATCCTCTTTGTTTCTGACACTCACAAAAACACACAAACTCAAGCTCACACATAAATAATAATAGCTCTCTTTACATGCATGCAGGAACATAAAGCCGACAGATCGTTTGACTTCAGAGAAACTTCCCGACGCTGATATTACAGCGATTATACAAACCGACATGGACACATTCAAACAATCTGTGAAAGAAGCCCTTACACTCACCGAGCGAGAGGATCTTTTCCGTCTCTTCAGTGCCTTTAATTTCCTCTGTCTGTTTTCTTTCCGTCTCTCTCCTTCGCTCAGGGAAATCCTTAATTCTGACAGAGCAGCAGAGCCAGTTGTGTGGCTGGTGTGTGAGGCAGCGAGTGAGCGTTGAGTGTGTGTGTGTGTGTGTGTGTGTGTGTGTGTGTGTGTGTGTGAGGAGGGTGCGAGTCCAGCGGAGGTCAGAGGCAGTCAGATGTGGTCACTGGAGGAGATTTAAAGGATGTCGCAACTTCTCCTCTGCTCTATCTTGCTGCCTTCTCCTCTTCTTGCTGCCTCAGGAATGCACTTCTCCTGGGTGTCCTCACCACAGCCAAGATCTGAGAGACTGCTAGAGTTCTCTCTCTCTCGCTCTCTACACCCCTCCTCCTTCTCTTCTGTGTCTCGCACCCACACAGAAACACACCCTCTCAGTCTCTCTCTCTCTCTCCCTCCCTCTCTCTATCTCCACCCTTTCTGGCTGTGCTGACAGATCTGGCCCCTCCCCCCTTTTCAGGTAGTTGAAAGCGTGTTTTCGGCTTTGTCATTCTCCCTCCGTATCAATTTTCTCACATATTCTCTTTGTATTCTTCATTTTCCAATGACACAAAGGACTGCTTGAAAGAAAACTCGGAGATAAGAATGTAATAAAACTTGAAACTCTGTGCATGCACATGTATTTGCATGTGAGTCCGTTTCTGTAACCTATAACCTGAGGCGTACATCCTCCCTCTGGCCTCCAGTAACATGAACAGCTGATTACACAAATGAGGCCGTCAGGTGATTGTCTCTTCCTTTTCCTGGAATGAGGTCATAGTCCGACAAACCAGGTGCAACTGCAGAGAGAGTGTTTGTGTGTGTGTTTGAGTTGGACAACGCCCTGTGGGAAAATGAGAGATCGGAGCACCCTAAATCTGACCACTCTGGACTAGAGAGCAACATGTAGAAAACAAACGCCTAATCAATTATAGAAACTATTGAACAATCATTTATGAAACAGTGCATTGTGTTCTTATCTCCACAGCCACCTCCCACACACAATCACAGAGCCAAGACATGCGTGACCAATGGGTCAGGAAGAAAATGCAGGAGGCCCCTCAGCATGAACAAGATCCTGCTCTCCATCTTCACATCTCCCTCAAACTAAATCTGAATCATTAGTAGCCTCTTCTTCATTCCACCTTTACCACCCCCACCCCCCCACCCCCCAAACCTGAAACTAAAGACTGGACATGATACCAAGCAGAAGTCTGAAATGTAAATTAAAGTGGAAGTCAGGCTGTGTTGTCCTTTGTGGCATCCTAAAAAAACAGAATCATTAACACTGCATTGAGAAAGTCCTCAGACCCCTTCACTTTTTTCACAATATGTTATGTTACGGCCTTATGCTAAAAAAAAAAAAAAAAATTCACTCAAACCAAGACATGAGGCGGAAGTTGCTGCCTGCAGAGCTCAGAGACAGGATTGTGTCGAGGCCTAGATCTGCTGAAGGCTACAAAAAACATTTGTGCTGCATTGAAGGTTCCCAAGAGCACAGTGGCCTCCATAATTCTTAAATGGAAGAAGTGTGGAACAACCAGGACTCTTCCTGGAGCTGTCTGCCCGACCAAACTGAGAAATCAGGGGAGAAGGGCCTTGGACGGTCACTCTGTCTGAGCTCCAGAGATCCTGTCGAGATGGGAGAAACTTCCAGAAGCACAACCATCGCTGCAGCACTCCACTGATCTGAGCTGTATGCCGGAGAGGCCAGATAGATGCCTCTCCTCAGTGAAAGCTAAGGGACTCTCAGACTGTGAGAAACAAGATTCTAAAATTCTGTTTTCACTTTTTCATTATGAGGGATTAAGCGTAGATTGATGAGGTAAAAATGACCTTTTCTGATTTTAGCATAAGGCTGCAGCAACGTAAAGAAATGTGAACTGTGAGTGTGAAGACTTTCTAAATGGAGTGTAGCTCTAGATATATTACCAGAGTATAAATCTACTGATATATCAGTGGATAGTCATTTTTTTTACATTAACACATTACCTCGGAAGATGGCTGGACCAATACTGATATATATGTGATAAGCCAATATCGACCAACATATCAACTTGAATCTTACTTTTTATACTTTTGCACCTCTTTCTGTTCAATTTGGATCTGGAATTTTTGAACATTTGACTGTTGCTTTCATTTGTTTGCTAATTTTCCTAGCGTGACCCAAGGACAGTAGATAAATACTAACTAATACTAACAAATGATTGACACAAAATGTGTTACAACTGTGTAACAAAAAAGCACAGGACGGGAATTTAAAATGTCAAAGGGAACAGTCATACAAAAGAAAAAAGAAAATAAGATTTCAATTGTAGCTTTACAAAATATTAATAAATATATTTTTCTCCCTACTGCATAAAACCATTATAGTCATGCAACTCATGATTCAGCAGCAGCAGGCCATTGACAATACCTACATTATCCATGTGTTTACTTTGCCTTTATCTGACAGCAGATTGTATTCTGAACTAGACTAATGAGGACATGCAGTCACAGCGCCTAATAACCAGAGAGCACATTGTATAAAGCAGATGTTCCAAAAATAGATGTCTTGGATTAATTGCATTAATTTGATGAGTTAAATCATGCAAACAAAAGACCACAGCGAAGAATGCTGTAGCTTTTAGCCAGCTGAGTCACAGAGGCCCACAGAGAGTCAGTTCACATCTATGTGAACTGTTTCACTGTTCTGTCTATAAAGCAAAGCTTTTGGCACATCTAAGAGTTGTGTTGTCTGACAAATCACTTAAACCACACTCTAGAATAAAAGTGGGGAGGGGGGGCCTCCTGAGGCATTGCTTAGGTACCAGAGGCCACACTGAGAAAAGGCTGAGGTGCCAAGGAGGAGTGACATTTTAAAAGCAGCAGAGAAGTAAATACACTTTATGGATCCCGACAGGTTATTACCCTTCAGTGGGATCATGTGCTTGTCCATCATCAGACCCACACCATGTTCACTGAAGAGCTTTTTTGTAAGAGATGACCAGGCAAATGTTAACAGGCAAGGAGTCCTCCTTATTGGTTTGAGACTCTGAAGACAGAAAGACAACAATCAGAGTGGTGGGTGAGGGTATTGTAATGTGATGTGGAGGATTATCAGCCCAAAGCCTCCCAGACCTCGATGACACCTTCCAGGCATTCCTCAGGGCACCTCCCACTGCTGTGCCTCCCTCATCCCACCCTCCCCTGTCAAACCCCACATATCATCCCTCTTTTTCTACGTGACTCAAACATTCTTGCAACCCCCCTCCCTCCTCCTCCTCCAACCCTCCCTCCGCATTCAGCAAAGAAGCTGAAGAAAACAAAGACATGGCCTTAAAACCTTTAAAACCTGCGCTTTCAGAGGAAATCCTTCCCCATTTTGTTCTTATTTACCACTTATTGCTCACTGCACAAAGACTGGAAATGCACTCAGCTCCATGGTCTACACAGCTTTTTGAATACTTTCAATCACCACCTACTACCAAGTTAATACTCAACAAGTGATAGTAGGTATAAATCTGTCCAAAGAGTGGCAAGCCAGCCATAACTCAGCTCCGAGGAGACAAGAAGATGGCTCTCAGGCTGAGAAATAGACTGGCTGGGTCTGGCAGCAGTTCAATAGGTTCTGTGGAGGGGAGCAGAGAGAGGGGAATACATGCTGATAGTCTCTTTGTTGGCCATTATTCACCGTGAATGAATAGCATTAAGTTGCCGCTACGGCTCACCCCTTCACGTCTCCCTCGTTGAAACCCCCACCCTTTCTTCTCCCCGTTTATTCAGCCTTTCACTAAAAACAGCCTTCAACAGGTGGACAACAGGTCGGTCAAGACTAAAGCCTGGGCGGTGAATGGAATGAGAGCAGACTACGATAGCTCTATTTTCAGAAACCAAAACAAGTTACAAAATCCTGAACTTTTGTTGACATCGGTTTTCATTTTCATGGCAAGCAACGTAAGGTAGTAATGTCGTGTTTGTGACAAACACGCCTAAGTATAGCATTGCTGTCTCATTGTGGTCAGGCCAATGCTGTTGCTCCAGTAGTGCAGCTATGCCTTGTGTATCATTATGACAGGCGAGATGGCTTTCGCCAGCGAAGGTAATTGCACT
The DNA here is from genome assembly GCF_021018895.1 of Seriola aureovittata. Lineage (NCBI taxonomy): Eukaryota > Metazoa > Chordata > Actinopteri > Carangiformes > Carangidae > Seriola > Seriola aureovittata. The sequence goes on from NC_079373.1 coordinate 18,422,134, forward strand.
GCTGAATCATAAATATAGCACATCCCACACCAAGAACAGACAAAGACTTTTGTTTTCTTCCCAGAAACGTGGCTCAGAAGATGATTCATGTTTTGGAAGCAAACGAATGTCACTATATCATCTCTTTACAAATAACAACAGCTGTATTGAAAATGCATCTCCAAGGTGAAGCTGAGGACAAAGGGATGACAGGAGAGTACAAAGTGAAAATGACAGGAAGAGAGGTTCAACTGGATCAACATATACACAGCTGGTAAACAAACTCTGTATTCCTCCAAACATGGGATAAAAGAGAAGCCAGAAAAAAAAAAAAACATACAGCCTTATTTTTCTTTCTGAACACTCCTTTCAGGTCGAACTAGCAAAGCACATAAGAGAATCCCAGTTGGTTTTTAGCAGCTTCCAAGTTGTCAGGACTTTGGCCGCACTCCTGCACCGTTTCTCCATCGTCTCTTTTTCTCCCTCTTTATTCAGAACCAGTCCAGACTGGCTCAGGACGAAGCTACCATCATTCAAAAACAAAACAAAAAAAACAAAAAAAACTAAACAAAACACTGCTACCTCTAACGTGGCCTTGTGTTTTATTTTTGAGGAGCTATATGAACAGCTATTTTCAGAGGTGAAATATATTTGGACCTAGATCATAAGCTGCGGCATTATCCGTCATTGCTTTCAAGTGGTCCTGTTGGAAGTAGCTAACTAGTGCCTCGAACTGTCTCCTTCATTCCTTCTAGCTAAGCCAGTCTGTTTCCATCCTGCCTCTAGATGTATAGTCGCTCTCTGTCTCTAGAGATAAAGCTGTACCATTAGTATCACACTGTGCTGCTCGGCACTGTTCCTATCAGTAAATGGAAGTAGGCTACAGCCAGCCTGATTAGTACAGGGAGAAAGCTGTGACTCGACTCAACTTTTCCTCATGGATTCAGTTGTATGGGATGCTGACGCCGGTGAACCTGACCTCCACTTAAACCTCATAATTTCTCTCTGTTTCTCTCCCATGTGAGGAGTGCAAGTGGGTCGGGGAACAAAAGAAAGTCAAAGTGCAGTCAACAAGATCTTTGTGGCAGAGACCCCCCCCACCCCACCCCCCCACCCCCCCGTACAAGCCTCAGGATTTCTCGGGACAGAGTGAGGACCCGACAGACAGACTGACAAGACAAAGAGAGAGTAGGGCAAAGCAAAATATTGGCCTGTATGTGGGGTGCAACTGCTGGGGGGTGGGGGTGTGTGCTCGATGGACAGGAAATGCGGGTTAGTGACAGGGGAGCTATCAGGTGGGTGCAGGTCAGGGGTCGGAGGTGAACAAAAGCTTTGTAAGCCCCACACAGAGCAAGAGACAGAGAGGCCCCCCCGGATGTTCTCACTGACGCCCAGTCTGTCTGTCTACACCTCTTTCTACACGCTCCAGGCTGCTACTTGTTTGTCTAAAAATGTTTTCTCACATCTGTTTGTCAAGGCTAAACGCTTCTCTATTTGTCCTCCGTATAGCCGAAGATGTCAACCTCACTTCTCTGTCCATTTATTTAAAACATTGTTTACAATGCTGGTCTATTCCACTGAGTGTCTGGGGGGGAAAGGACTATTCAAACACCTGCAGGAACAACAGCATTTAAAAGCTTTCACTGCACCAGGCCTGTCATCTCTTTCCTTCTGTGGCTTTACTGGATCAAAGGAAAGCTGTAGCTGTGTTACAGTAAGAAAATCTTTTGTAGCCGCAATCATGCTCTAAAAGTACACACACAAACAGAGATGTATGCACGCATGTGCACACACACACAAAGACATGATGACACCAGTGCATTATGGAGTCTCTCTAATCATACCATTCTAACGACACACATTTTAGATTGAAGCAGAGGACATATGCAAAACTGATTCACCAGAACTTCAAGTACAGACACTTAAAGACCTGTTGAATTTTAACAAGGCTGGTGAGACTGCCATCGCCATCTTTATCCTGATGGTAGAGGGTTTGAATGTGTGCTGGAGTGGGCATGTACGTGACACTGAATTAATGACATTATATGTGTGTGGTTGTGTGGTTGTGTGTGTGTGTGTGTGTGTGTGTGTGTGTGTGTGTGTGTGTGTGTGTGTGTACGTGCGTGCGTGTGTGTGTGTGTGTGTGCGTTTGTGCGGATATACCAGATTACTAATCAGTGCTTAGACAAAGGCCATATGTGTGCAAGCCTGCGCATCTCTCCCACATATCTCCCACATATTCTCCTACACGTCTGCATAAAACCCTATCAGCAGGAATGTGAGGATTGTCGGGTCAGCAGTGGTGACATCATCACAGCCTGTCAGAAACAACAACATGGCCTCAGCGCCAGTTTCCTCCTGGTTGCATCAGCGACGCGTTACCAGGCGGTAGATCAGTGACACTCACTCCAGCCCTGCTTCCGGCGAATTTTATGATTATTAAGCCGCTCAATACAGACAAGCAACTGATATGTCTAAAACATCATATTGATAAAAAAAAAAAATGTTTGATTTCCACACCACCTGACTGCGCAGCCTTAGATCTAACCTGCTTGCCTGCAGTTGACAGACATGAAACGGTAAATGGCCCACTTTGTGAAATTAAATAAAAGTTCTTATACAACATGTGGGCTTTCTCTGAGACTCCAGACTCTTCACCTGCTTGAGGTGGTCTAAGGTCAACAGCCAGACATAAATGGCTTGATTGTTTACACAGAGACAGAGTATAGCCTGAGGTGAGGCTAACCTGGAGAAGAACCGTATACATATAGGGACTACTTCTAGTCAGTGCTTTTCTCAATATTTACATTCTCTTATAAAGTAAAAAAATAGCAGTGAACCTCAACAGGCCAACATGTATAACAACATTATTCTCACAAAGGAAAACTATTCTTTCATCTGTCCCTTGCCTATGTGAGGGGTCAAGTGTCAGCAAACAGATGCTTGTGTGTGTTTGCGTGTGTTTGTGTGAGTGTGTATGTGCAGAGGATCCTCCAGGTCATCAGATAAAGTGCACCTGAGGGAGGGGCAGGGGCCCAGTTTTCAGTGTTGCCCTGGTGACCAAACACAGAAGCTACCACCTGGTTGGTGGAGCCCAAGAAGGGGAGCTCTGAGGGCCGCCACTTCACGACGGTAACTGTGCCGGGAAATCCTCACAAAAAGTGGCCTGCTTCGCAAACACAACCCATATTGTGTTTGTGCCATGACGAGCCGAGTGGAGCAGAGAGTGCACACAGCTGTTCAATCTTTCATGGAACATAAAAAAGAACTAAGCCTTCTGTACAGCTCTCATTACAGCAGAGAAATAACTTTGGCTCATCTTGACTGTGTTATCCCCACATGGTTTTAGTCATCGTTTATCCTATTGGACATTTAAAAGCTATGCCAAGCCAACCATGATTGTGTACGCTCAGTATCATATTGTAACAACTATATAAAATGTGTCCAAGACACACACAATCAAGTTAGCAGACATCACAGCAAACGAACACACTGCTGGAAAAAAAGATGAATGAATGATTCATCATCAGTTATCGCGTATTGTCAAAGTGCTAAGCATTTTCCTTAACATGTTAAATGATGTTACCATGGTGACGAATACAGCTGATAGGAGCGTCTGTCAAATAAACAATGACTAACTTACATTCAACTTCTAAACCATTAGTCACTATTTAATCAATGACTAAACTGTCCCGACTTTTGCAGGATTGAAAATGAGTTCAGCCATGTGTTCAACTAAAAAAAAGAAACTTAAAAAAAAAGTGTAAACTCAATGAAACAAACACTTAAAACTCAACAAACAAGGCCATTTGTTTCACTCACCTCCTGCAGTGTAATGGTCTCTGTGACTGCCTGCCTGATGAAAAAGGAGAAGAGGGAGAGGAGGAAGAGCGAGACAGCCCTGTCACTGTCACTGTGTGTCGTGCTCACGGGCCACCTGATCCACCACAGCCTGTGGAAGAGACAGAGTGACTGAGAGAGACCGGCTCAGAGCAATGCTGAAGGGGAGGGCGGGGGCAGCTGCAGAGAAAAGTGAAGTGGTGCCGCCATTCCCCGTCACCCGGGAAACCAACGCTCTTTCAAAGGAAATCGGCCAATGGCAAACACCGGCAATTGTGTTCAGACAAAAAGTCACATGACTGCCAAAACACCACTCCCTATGCACAGAGTGAGAAGGGAAGAGAAAAAAAGTAACATATTGGGGGGTGGAGGGTGATGAAGAAGGGAAAAAATAAAGAGTCTACTATGAAAAAAAAAAAGAACAGAGAAAAATAAGTGAGGTAAAGTAGATTGCGATTGGTGAATTTGGGTTGAGTTACGGAGGCAGGAAATAGATCACCGGGCTAAACTCCATCCTATGAATGGTTGCACAAACTATTTCCAGCTCATCTTTCCTCCTCAGTCCCATCTCCACACCGAGTAGATTGCTAAGAGGAAAAAACGTTGAGCAGCACAGTGTGACACTAATGGTACAGCTCTATCTCTGGCTGGCACACTCAAACAGCACCTGTCTACTTCCATATTAGGCCATTTATTAGAGTGTACACAACATTAAGAGTTCCTTCCTACACTCTGTTCGACGCATGTAGTGTCGACCATCAATACACGACCAACAGCACTTTGAAAAGTTGCCTCCTCACTTTTGTCCCAATTTCTATTTCATCACTGAGGTGGATCTATTAGGTGAAATCAATAAGGAGTCACCAGTACACCCTCAAGTGTTTTTTAGTGTACATATGTCATCAGCTCATGATACTCTTTGTGGATTTTAGAATATATCAAAGTTATACAAGTCATATTAAAGAGCGTTAACTTCTTGCTGCATGCCATCTCGTCCAGTTTTGCAACTGTAAATACAACAGACCAAGGTGAGACTAAAGTTGGCACAAGTGTGGGGTTATTTTACAGTTGAAAAACCACATGGATTAGCAGTGTTGTCTCCGGTTTGATGTAGAAATGGCAGATGTACTATCATTGGATCCGTCATGCTGCTCTGGTATCATTCAGAGAGGACTGCTCGGGTGGGAAAATTACAAAGAACACAGTATCAATTTTAGCAGGTGTAAGACAACATTATCAACAAATCATCATTTTTATTTCTGAAATGACCAAGCAGGCTTCTCTTACTTTTGTCTAACCTGTCCATTTGTTTTTTTGGTTTTCTATTCCTTATTCGGATATTGTCTGCATTATTATCAGAATGCTGCTGCAATCCTATCTCAACCTGCAAATGCAGAGGCCAGCACAAACTTGTGTGTCTTGTGTTGTTAAAGCAGAGAAAATGGTTGAAGTGAAACATAAATCAGACGGGAGAGAAAACCTCTCAGCAAACTGGTGTAAATGGCAGAGCATCGACAATGCCAAGTACAATGCAGGTTTAGCATGTCTATGTAAACAAAATAAAATGATTGTCCGGGGGGCTAAGAGTGCTAACGGTGAGCTTTCTACTTCACTGGAGGCGGTGTGACGTCTGTTAATTAAAGGCTCCATCTCTAAAGACAGGACCTAGAGACGCCTTCATTTAGTCACAAGTTACAACCCAAAGGGGCCCACCCACTGTTTTCCAAAAGACTACCGCAGCTTTAGACTATGAGACGCTGATCTTCACTCCAAACATTTTATATTCGCCTATAAACAACTCTGGTGCACAGTGGAAGTCAGCCCAATGAAGCCAGCAGAGCTCCATCATCTGCAAAAATCAGCGATGCATAAATCCCTTTTCAGGTTGATTCAATATCAGCAGACCACTGAAGAGAGGATTGCATCCCATATTAATCTTGTCACACTAAAATCATCGTACTACCCTTGGGCTGCAGGCTAGTGTTATCTTACAGCAGAAATAGACGTCCTGTATTATAAATTCATTAAGTTGTTTTTACCCTGCATCCTCGACAAGACAAAAACATTCATTTTAACTATTTGTACATGTTTTAGCTTTAGCCTACTGAACAAAACAAAGACTTCAAAATCAAAATCCCCCTGAGTGTAAAGTGTATCATGTTTTTACTATGCACACTGGCATCTGCCCAGGGTGATAAACTAAATTATAGTGAAGCCCTCTGGCGTAAATTCCCGACAGAACAGAGAGACAATGTGGTCTACAAATGTTAGGAAGCAGTTGTATTACTCAGACTGAAATCACACATCTATCACTTTCTCAGCAATGTACTGTACACTTGAACACAATCATCTCCCTTGTAATACATCGCCTCAGTGCCAGAAAATTACCCTACTTCAGCGGTGGCAGGCAGGTCTCGTTCTCAGGAAAGCATTTACCAAGTAAAAAGGGGGCTAAATTACCTTTCTACAGTGTGAATGTGACAGGATAACTGATGAGCCACAGCGAGGGAAGGTGACAAAGCCGATAGCATCCAGAGCATGGACAGCAATGACGAGTCTAAGACTCTGCCATTGATTTTGTTTAAAAAAAAAAGGTAACAGAGAGGACTACCTGAGGATTAACAATCCTGTATCAGCTTGTCAGTAGATAATAGGCACATTCTGGCTCCGGGCTTACTGCAGATTCTTGCAATATTTTTTGCAGATTGACCATGCAACCTGGATATGTCACCTAAAGCAGTTAGCTTTTTAGTTTTTTAGAACAATAATTTACAGTTTTATGCAACTTTCTTCACTTTCTTATACATTCTGCTAACAAAAATCTATAATGTGCCTTTGAAGTTAAAAAAAAAAAAACAAAGCATTGCTTGTTGGGCTATATTTACATTTTGATGATGCTAAAACAAATATGTGATTAAACACTTGGCAACATATATGAAGTCATAGATACAGGATCCTTCTCCCACAGTTCACATCAGATGATGGTGAATAAATTAGCCTGAGATGTGAGGAGCATAAATTAAATAAGCAGATCTGACGGCTATAATAATGGCACAATCTAAGTATCCTACCCATGCAAGTTTCAGCTATAGTGAAGATAAACTATCCCAGTGTTCCTGAAAGAAGATACTTTAGTAGAAGGGGTGAGAAGGGGGCTGATGCTGCAATGATTTAGTGTCTGCCAGATGAAGATTGGGTATGGGGGTGTGTGAGATTCTCAGCTGGTAGACAAGCCTTTCTGCTCTCTGGTGTTGAGCAGCTGGACAGATGAGTCACTGTGTACGGATTTCATTGTGTGGAGGGGACAAAGAGGTCAAGCTGCTAAACACTTGACCGTCAACTTTTTGTCCCACTTTCCATTTTATCCCAGCATTATGAAAAGAGTGAGCTGCAAATTTATAATGGGAAAATACTGGAGGAAAATACTAAATCATTTTTGACTGCAGCACTAAGCATAAATCAATTCACAGACTCAGTAATATTTGGTTGTTTAATCTAAATTTGCCTTGATATATCATATTTTAAGAGTCTGGCGTTAATAATCAGTCTGAATGGACAAAGAGAGAATTTGTTGAAGATAACTGAAACAAAAATGGTGCAAAACAGCATCATATCTCAGCCTCATCCTCAGACTTTCTCCTGCAAACATTTATCTGATAAAATCCATCAAGGATAACTCCAGACACGAATCAGACGGGGAAGACCACACGCTAATTGCAAAACAAGTACAACTTCCATATTTTAAAACATACATAAAATATGCATGAAATGGTCATAACAGAGACATGAAGAGGCCACAACAAACATTTACAAGGTTGAGCCATTCACTTATGGTGAAGTGGGAAAGATAAAGAAAAGGGAAGAAAACAACACCATATTAAAAAAAGAGGGAAGTAAGAGAGAAAAGGTACCAACAGAAGACGAGAAGAGGAGGAAGTAAAAGAAACAAGATTAGGAAGAGACAAACATATTATGTCACGCCAAAAAACTGAACAACAGAACAGCTTGGCAGACATGTACACAGGGAAAAGCGATAAACATAACGCTGTATTGTATGTGCAGTGAGCACGTGTGGTATAGAGATCACTGCAACCCACCCAAAGGATGCTGTCTGGGGTGTTTTTGGGTAGAGCAGTATATCTTCAGATTAGTCAGGTTTTATGTGGAAAAAAGGGGAAATTAATAAGATGATAAGTAGATAAATAAATAAATAAAGACAATATATCTAAGGAGAAATGCTCAATAAGTACAGCTCAAACAATAAGCCAGTCTATTAGTCAATCCACAGAAAAAGTCAAGTCATTGTGTATTAGTCGTTTCAATCATTTTTCAACCAAACATGCCACTCTGACTCAAGCCTCTCATTTGTGAGGATCAATTAATCAATTAATTAGAATAAACAATTAGCAGATGAATCAGTAGTGACAATAATGGTTCATTGCAGCACAGTAAGACATCAAAATGTTTTATAATGCCACACCATGACAAATCAGTAAACTAGCAATTTCCTCGAATATTACTAATCCATCTTTTCATTTAGCACAACAAAGGTTTTCTCTATCTTTGCCGCTGCCAATGAGCTAATTTCACTGAAAATGCAAATTTGCTAATTCATTTACATTAGCTAATGCTGATGATGAAGATATTGATGACGATGATAATTAGTATTGTTGTGGCTGATGACCATGCTGTGACGGACCATTACTGTTTCATTTATCTTAACTTTATTTTGATATTAGTATCTTATAAAAAAACAAACAAAAAAAAAACAACCTATTAAAATAACAGTTAATAGCTGTAACTTAGCAGAGCTTTAAGTTAGCACGACGTTAGTTGACTTTTGAACAGACTTTGATCTTAAAGCTAAATTTGTCGACTACAATTAACCATATTGGCAGTAAAACAACTACATAGTAGAAACCAAGCCAATTAAATTCACTGACAGCAGGTTCGTCCATAACCTTGTGCGAAACTTACACAACAAAGTCAGGGAGCAAAGTTTTGTATCTCAGTTCATCGTTAGCCTGACATCACCCTGCAGGTGCAGCGCTCCGAGCTCACTTTCCAGCACTTGTTGCATCCTTTGTCAACGTCCAAAAACATTTCAGTTTCACATTACTCTGAAGAAACAAAAACACGAGTTGAAAACAACTTACAGGTGATGTGGCAGTCGATCTTCGTACGACGGACAACCGAGTGACTCATCCTCTAGTCCTCATCGTCAAAAGTTCGCTCGTGTCAAGCAATCCAGGAAATAGAAATAATTCAGCATCCGGTCAGAAATTCCAAAGTAATTGCGTTTATTGGAAAAAATGTTCGAATAACTGGACGGAAAGTAAAATAATAAATAAATAAATAATAATATATCTAAGGAAAAATGTTCAGTATTTTTTTCAAGAAGATGAAATTCATATATGCCACTGTGTGCTTAGACAAAACATAGTAAAGACTGACTACACTTGATAAGTGTCTCTGAACAGCCACACACAACAGCATACACTGACATTTTAGATGGCCTTTAGGTCCTTATCTATTTTGATAAAAAATAAAAAAAACTTTTTAAGTATGAGAACAGTATTTACATAATTTAGGATACTATCTTCAAAAATATACAACACGTTACAGCAGGTGTTTGAGCTATGACGAGGAAGAAGTGGTAGAAGGGAAAGGTTATAATTGCTCCAGTAATACATTTTTATCAACTGAAACAGTCTTTCATAAAAGGTCATGCTGTTTCCTAAACAAAAAAAAAAAAATTATCCATGTGGCAACTATCACCGATCTCAACAAGACATTTGCTACGGGGTTAACAAAACTTTTAATGCTGAATCATGTGTCAGCCAAAAGTACTAAATCTCTAGTGTATCAAAATATTAAATGTTATTTTTTCTTTTAAAAACCGGCATCACATGTTATCAATTTCACTATTCAGATAAATTAAAGAATACAATACTCTATTCTCAACGAATACTGCTACAAATGTTTCACTTTCATCTTTCAACTTTCTAGGCCAAACATTCCTTAAACTATAAAATCTTATTTGTTGAGAGGCATGTGGCTTTGCAAACATGCAAAACTAAAATAAATTTTGTATTTGTCCCACAAATTACAATCACTGCTCTAAAACAAGACTTTCTGAAGAGGAAACAATTGAAAAGGAATCACAAAGCAGGAAACACACAACAGCTGTTTGTGGCTTTCTTCAGTTGGAATGGATTATTAAACACACATTATTAAGCTCTGAACTTTCTCTAAAAGCATGCCAAGATGTTGTGATTTAAAATTGATATATGCACTATTACTAGGCCAGAAAACAGGCTTCTGTCCTAGTCCCGCTGCATTTCTTTTCTTCCTCTTGAACAACAGGTAATCCCCAGTGCCTCTCACTGCTCGTACTTACTGAATACATGACCTTGAAACAGAATGAGCGGAAAATGCAGTATTAGCTCTGGTATATCAATTCAGCATTGCAAAACAATGAGTGAGAGAACTGACTTATGGTGTTTTTGCCGATATATAACCTTTCCCTAACAGTGTGACCATGCCTTTTAAATCTCTATTTGTTATCTCTGACCGCTTTAGATTGTATCAAAAATCACAAAAACATCACAAAAATATTCTTTGATGGGCTTGACCACATGGAAGGAAAACCCCCATTGATAGCAGAACAGTTACTTTACTTGTTTAAATTAAGTATATTGCCTTGTCATGCAAATTTATGACCTCTGTGTTCTAGTTCAGAAAGCTGTAAATATAAAGGAGTAATTGCAAATAATTTTATGCCTTCTGTATACCTTTATAGACTGCATGTCTGCCTTTGGTTGTAAAGTTGTCAACAGAAAATGAGTTATGTAGCCCAAATATCTCTTAATGAATGGAATGTTCGTTCCGGCAGGAACCTGTGGTCTTACATGTACTGTACAAACAGCTTCTGCTGGGCCTGTCTGAACTCATACTGTAGGTATATTCAGTTACAGCGTGGCCTGCCTCAAGTCAGTAATATTATTATATAATAATAAAATAAAGAAATGCATTCCTTTCCATGATAACATTCACTGTTGGTGTGTTGTCTGTCACTAAATATTTCCATGTACCGTAATTTATTCACACCCATCTTATTAGCTGCCGTTACAGCATGAAGATACAGCAGTACTGCATGTGATTAGATTATTCTACAAACATCCTGTGTCAGACAGCTTTAATGGCATGTTCTGGGGGATCTAACTACAACCTACCTGACATGATCCAATCATATCAACCACATCTGGTATGGTGCTCACAGCATGTGCTGACACACTTTGCCAACTTCACTGTGTCAGAAATGTCACTTTGTTTACCCTTGTATGTATGTATATGTGGGCGTGTGTGTGTGTATTCGTGACAGACAGGGAATTATGTTGTTTGTATGCACTCTATTAGCTGTTATATTTGCCTTAATAATATGATCCACTTCTTCTTCTTCTTCTTTTTTTTTTTTAAATCATCCTCAGGGGAAAAGTTTTACAAAGCAAATTTATAATGCAGTGGCACTCATTGTTTTTTTTAATTTGATGTTTGATTAAAAAGTCTCAAATCTCCACTGACCCTGATTTTTCTAATCCACAGGTTTTTTTTAAATCAGATAAAAGAATACAGATGCATGTTTTTTTGCAGAAGGCATTTCTTTCGAAACATGTTTCGCTATATATCAGACATATTAGAGGAAATTGTTCTTCTTTGCAATCCAATTTTCAGCTTTTCTTGCAATATTTACTATCTCAAATCAGTAGATAAAGCCCAGGCCCTCCTGGTTTGTTATATTATCGGGTAATAACTGGGGAGTGGAAGTACAGCCCAGATTAGGTCCTGACCAGATGTGAGAATGATCCCTTTCAGAGAGACACCATCCCACTTTAACACCATAAAAGGCCTCACTTTTCATTCCATTCTCCTCCATTTGTGTCTTGAGATGTAATAGTACCAGTGTGATGGGAGAATGGATGAAAACACCTGACGGGGAGCAAGGGAGAGAAACAATCCCACAAATGAAGCAGCCATGTGAGAAAGATGATCGAAGGTGGTGCAGTTGGAAAGAATTACTAGAAGATAAGAAATACAACATGTTATGTAAGAACTGTCGAATGGTTGAATGGATATGTACGCTTACATGTATACAGACATCATACATTCCTGTGTCTGACATGTGTACACCTCTTAATCCAGCACTGTAGAGAGGAGCACTCTCAAGGTTTAATGACTACCTGTGTTTTGGTACTTTGACTCATTTATTTACTTCCTGTTTCTGTGTACAGAACTTACGCATGCACGCCAGAAATATGGGAAGTGCTTTCTAATGTGTGTCTGTGCATGCTCACATCAGGTATTCATACTTAACACCGGGCAAGTTTGGAAACGTCAGCGTGTTGGTTGCAGCGGTTCCCCTGAAATGAAATTCCATGTAAGAATTGATGTGACAGCTTCAAAACAAACCACTTCTCTCAACATTATATACCCTTTTGAACTAAGGTGTTAAATGTGACTGCCTCTTTATGCTTCATCTACCCAAAAACTGTTTGCCATAAGTGTCTCAGGACAAAATTTGTCTTAGATTGCCCTTCACAATACAATGGATAGTTAGTTTCCCATTAACTCTTGGAGAACAATAGGATATCTCACAGAACATATGAACCTTAAGTGGAGTTGATTTGTTCCAGTCTGTTACTCATGTTATGTATCTGCCAATACAGTATGAAACATTTTCTCCAGTATTAGCAGTGTGCAAAGGGAAGGCTTGCATGCTTTATGTTTGTATATGTATATTGTAAATGACAGTCTCTGATGTAAATGCCTTAGGTATGGACATATGAACAAAAAAAGGAATGAATCCTGTTTTTCACAGAGGTGGATTTGAGGGATCGTTTGCTCAATGAGGTTGAAGCGAGTGATAGTTTTTGAATTAATGTTTACAGATAGTGCCATCAAGTGGCCATATAACACTATTACACCATGAATAGCAAGACAATCATTATCACTGCAAGAAATCTTGGCTAAACTCAATCTTTACATTTTATTAAATTCGCATCTCAACATTAATGAAAGAGAACCACAGTAATCTGAAATTTATTAACATTTTTTTTATTGGGTAAAATACAAGGTAGCACTTGAGTTATAATAATGAAACACTTAAACCTGAGAAATGCAAATGTGAGGTATTAATTACATCCCACATTAATTTTAATTTAGCTAACACCAACTCACTCGCATTAAAGGAATCACCTCATTATAGCAAGTCCTTCAACTACACTGTCACTCATGTTATTTACACAATTACTAATGCTAAAGGATGCTGGTGAGTCAGTCCCAACAGCGCCGGGACTGCCTTCAATAACTAAATCTTATGGCAATACTGGTAATCCAAACGTACTTTAAAGCATGGTGAGAGCAAGCTTGACAGCAAATTCCTCTTGAATGGCCTCAATGCTATCACTCTGTTTTTTTCAGGGTATGGAAAAGTCACACAATAATCATACTCATCACTGTCAATGCAGCCAAACATCAGCCCACTCTGGTGTCAATCTGGGTGTGAGCTCCCTCTGCAGGGCTGGAGTATGTGGTGCTGGTGATGTTTCTGTAGCGCTGCCCTGGCTGTGTGAGGACGAGTAATCACTGGTCTGTCCAGGAGTTTGGACATCTGAGGAGTGTGAAGGTGCTTGTCACCAGACTTCACAATGGATAAGTCCATGTCCGCACTGTAAGAATGGGAACGTGAAGGAAATGTGAAGAATAAAGTTTCACTCAAAGTATTACACAGTGTTAATTACCATCTACAGTTCAGTGATATATTCAATTCAAAAACGATATCTAAATTCAACTGTTCAAATCGGTTATTTTACAAAAGCAATAGATATTAGAATTAAGTCCACCATTCAAATGAACTATGCTATAAATGAGTTTCAAACAGCAAAAGCAGAATATTAATCTATTATGTTTATGTTGTATAAATACATATACTTTTGATACACCGATATACAAACGTATATTTTAAAAATGTCATACCATGAATCCACAAGCCCTTCACCCATCGCATTCGTTGGTGGCCGGCTAGGTATGTGTGCAGCCTGGGGTAACAAAGGCACACAGGTCCTGGTCACATGCTGGATCTTCTGGAGTGTCCGGTCTGTGTCTCCTGCTGTTGTACCTGTCCTGTGGGAGCTCCCTACTCTGCTGGAATCAGCTGAATGTTCTGATTTGGCCTGGCTGAGTCGAAGCCTACGTGCACGAATCCCTTGTAGGTTCCGACTACCAGAAGCTGTTGTGGCACTGACAGGGGGAGAAGGGGACAGCGTGGTGTCTGAGGACAGGGACAGTTGAGCCATGTCAGGGGATAAGGCTTCTCTGTGATACAGGTCTGAAAGCAAAATCATTACAAAAGGTTCAGTGACTGCCATCAATGTCTGTTATCTGCTGGTTTATAATAATTTGTCTGTTTTGGACCATAATAGCAGGGCCAGCCCTATAATCATGAATGTCACTGACTGACTGAGTGATCATAATTCCAGCATTGGTCAGCTGAATGCCACGTGACTGGGTTGGAGTAACCCCACTGGCCGTTGTTCTTTGAAAAATTAATTGATGCAAACAGTTTCTACTAGGGGAGCCTTTATATCATGCAGTAGATCATTTGATGTGTACCGATGTGGGCTCGGTTCAGTTTGGTTTGCTGAGACCACCTCTCAAAGTGCGCTTCAAGTTTGCGTTGCGGTTTGTTTAACCTATGCATTGTAAACACAAAACGCTCCATGTTCGCTTTGCCTTTTGCCATTGTAACCATGGCCACTGGTAGCGATAGCAAGACTGGTGGACGAGTGGTAGTTTAAAGGAAATAACTATAATAAATAACTACTGTGCTTCTCCAGATATAGAACGAACACATCAAACAATAACTGTCCTCAAATCGGCTGACACAAGGAAGAATGCAAATAGCCTATGACGCAGTCTAGTCATATACTATTTATTGAGCTAATCTTGTTATCTTATAGTAGATGTTCTTGTCGAAGGACTACCATCATCATTCTATATTCTCTCACATTCCCAGTCTTTTTTATAAGCAACAGGAAGCACATTCATTCAATGAGTATTCACCTGGGGAAAGAGACATGAATGAGGAATCTGATGAGGCAGTATAGAGGCTTTCACTGTGCTTCTCGTCTCCATGTTCTCCATCACTACTGTCATTCCTCATACCACCAAAACCTTCCTCTTCATCATCTCCTTCCTCCTCTTCTTTATCATTGTGCTGAATGACCAGGACCTGCGGTAATCTTTCTGTCTCTATGGCCTGGAGACGCCTGTAAAACAAAGTAGAAGGACACGTGTTGTATAGGTTGTATTGGTTGGTCTGTCGTGGCAAGAGGTTAAGAATCAGTTTATATAATATAGTATGTTTCCAGCTTAAGAAAAAGAGAGAAGGAGAGCTGTGTAAGTACTTAGTACCTGCTGTGCTGCTCCTTCCAAGCTCTAAGCTCAGCGAACACATCACCACGTTCTCTAGCATCAGGCTCCTCAAGGTCGTACGTGTGCTCTGGTATATGGATGGGCAGGTCACAGGGGGTGAAAATAGTCCTGGTGGGTGCCGTCTGTGAGCCAGAAGAGAGGGAGAATGAGCATGACGTTAGGAGAGGATGCTTGGAAAGACAATATTAGAGTAGAGGCCTAAAAGTTGAGAACATCAATTATGAATATACACCTGGGTAATGGTCAGACAGAGAGAGAGCAAACACAACAGGGGTAGGCTTAACAGGAGGTAAGAAGAAAACAGAGAGTGACAGCAGCGGTGTAACAGATCACATGGTGTTGGCAGTGAGAGCCCCATCTGTCAAGTCCCTCTGACACTGCTGCACCCCTCACACATCTCCATCCCCCGCGTCCTTCCACCACTGCGCCGGTCCTCTCAGGTTTCTAATAATTAGCTCTCTCTGTTTATACTGACATGATATTAAAGAGATGTGCCAGACAGCCATAATGGCCTGTCAAAGCCCGTAGAGCTTGTTCTTTTCAGTGAACACTAAATGCTCTGCTGTATGGGAAATATTGTTCAAGAAATGATGGATTGGTGCAGGTTAATTTGATAACTAATTAACGGAGATCTGTTTAACAAAATATTTTTTCACTGAATTGAAGGAATTCTGTTGTTCAACACACACCACATACCCTCAGCTTCTCTCGCCTCGCTCGAATAGCCTGGACTGGGTTTCCACAGAACAGGATTTTACCAGCTCCTTCAAAAATCAACAGATTAGAGAGGGATTTCAGAAAATCTTAGACTTTTATGACAAATAAGTCCTCTTGGGGGCACTGTTGAGTAAAGACTGCTGTTGAGAGTCTTAACCATGTGTCATGATACTGGTTTCTGCTTCCACTGCTGCTAGATCTGAGTCTGCAGAACCAGGTCTGGATCCAGGAGAGGACAGAACTCCAGGCCTGGTTAGTGACATGGGTCTGGAGCCAGTGTGGGGTCTGGAGCCCGCTGACGAGAGCGGCCAGACACAGGAGCGGCTGGAAGCAGGGCGCCTGGCTGAGCTGGGTCTGCTATAAGGACACACACTGTCTGCTGTCTCCCCTACAAAGACAAAAGTGAGTGGCCCATTAAATACACCAGTGTAATTAACTGGTCTGGGTTGACTGACTCAAAACAACGTATACATACACACACCGTCTTCAGTAGCACCCTGAGAGGAGTTGCGGTCTCTGATGGAGTTTCGGAGAATGGCCCAGTCTTCTCCCATGGTGCTGCTGCAGCTCAGCCCATCCTCCTCCACCCTTACATCGTCTAGGTAATGTAGCTGAGGGACTAACTCCCTCACTGCAGCCCGATATCTATAGTCTGCAGTCTGGGTAGAAGAGAAGAGGAAAGAGAGAGAAAGAGTGAAATGTAGAGGAGAGACGGGTGTTTGAAAAATGGACAAAGAGGGAGAAGAGGCAGACTGTGACTTTACATCAAGTTACACCTTGGTATAAAAACTGGACAAAAGAATTACGACCGATACTTTTAGAGACATGCACTTTAGGTTAAAGAACCGGTGTGTAAGATTTAGTGGCATCTAACAGTGAAGCTTTTCAAGCATGTAGGTGAACCAACGTGACTTTCAGGTAATGTGGTGGTGCAGCATGGCGGACTCCATGGAACTGAACCCACTCCCAATGTACATGTGAGAGGTTAATTCTAAGCTAATTACAGGTGATTGTACACTAATGAAAACATAACAATGAATATTATCTTCCAATTCTGCCAATAGATCCCACTAAATCCTACACACTTGTCCAGTAAAAAAAAATATAGGTGTAATGTGTAGAAATTGATGCAATGTGTAAAAAATGCAGAATGTGAATCGTGCCAGACATAGGTAGCTAATGGGGAACTTATAAAGTGAACTATAAAACATATTATTTAAAACATCTTATTATTTCAGATGAATGGTATGTACAGTATGTATCCTTTTGTGCACTGAAAGCCATGAATGCAAAATGTCTTTTTTAGGACCGCCTAGTGTATGAAAATATCACTAATGCATATATTCCTGTTGTGGCCATGCAGTGGATACAGTTTATGTGCTAGTTAAAATGATATAAAAGAGTTGCTGCCGCTCAACATGCCGCATTGGTTCTAAGTTCATCGATGACTAATCTAATGAATAGACTACTCAGATGTGTGCTTGACATCAACTGATCCACTTAATGATGTGCTTGGTACTCCACTTGGCTCCAAAAAATGGAATCATGCAATTCTGCAATTCTAATCTAAATTAGATTCCATTATACCCAAAGTGCTTTGTAATTTAGCTATGCTAAATAATGCATAACTATATAATATGGGCTACAACGATGCCCCACAAATGATAAAGAACCAGGATAAGTTGTAAAGGAGATGTCAGGGGACTCTGACATCAGCATTTTGACCCACATTAAAAAAGTGCTGATTTATAAAGTCAACCAAACCATGGTTACGCTAGCAGTCCTAACATAGGACAGTGCTGAATGTGTCAATAGTTATTACATTAAGAAGGCATATTGGCCATCTTCATGATATCTTTTTGCACTTGTTTTTACCATTATGATTCTTTAATACATCTATGGAACCTAGCGTATTCACATTGAGGGAAACTACATAAAGCTATGCAGGTTAATAACTAGTGCTACTGAAGTCCACAATGGGCACTTTGCACTGAGGTCTGGTCTTTTATCACCACACAGAGAGAGACAGAGAGGAAGAGAGAGAGAGCAGAGAGAGAGTCCAGTAAATCACTGAGCTACCAAGCGATCAATTTAGAGCATGGCACTCCTGTCCTTCACCAAACCACACAGATGCAGTGAATGAAAAAGGGAGAGAAAGGCTGGCAAGGAGGAAACGAAAGAGAAAAGAGGAGGAGAATGAGGGCTGAGTGAGAGGAAGTAAGCGGATATGTGTGTGTGTGTGTGTTTGTGTGTGCGTGTGCGTGTGTGTGTGTGTGTGGTGGAGCAAGAGGAGTGATAGTTTGGCAAGAGAGCAAACCCAAGACCCCCTCAGTCACTACAAAGCACAGGCCTAATGCATATTCAGCTCAGCATCTCCCCTCATTGCCCTAGTTTTCTAATTAATGCTCGGCTGGTGGGTGTAAATAAACACATTCACAGTGGCCCAAAAAAATTAAAGCACACTGTGTCTCAAATCCATGGAAGGTGCAAATGCAGCTTCTACCCTGTATGTCACTGAATTGGTCTGGGGTGAGCTGCTTTATGTACTGGACATTTACATGACATTAATTAGTTATTAGCCAGTTTTAAAAGAGATCCAATACTCACTGTAATGTAATCATAAAACAATACGTCTGTGTCATGGTGTCTCCACAGAAGAGTGTGTCAGTTATGTGGCTGTTATGTTTGATTATTTTGATGCCTCCTGCTCTCCCACTGTCCTGTCTGGTGTGTTGAAGACCCAGATACAGGGCGGTGAGATCACACAGATACTTTCATGTCTCAGCACACGCTAATTACATTTTAGCCATTATCTGACAAAGCTGTGAGGGCTTACGGCGCTCTAGCCCTGGAGACACAACTAACTGAATGATACCTACATCAGACCCACAAGTTGCATTTGCAAGTTGGCTTTTTACAACATCAATTGAATACAACACTTCCTCTTCAGGAACTCTGCCCAGAGTTTATTCACCTCCGTTCTCTGGTTTGCCAAATTGCTGTGACTCTGACCCTTGCACTACTTCGTACTGGTTCTTTCAAGTTGCATGAATCCAGGATTTTCAGTGTACTCTCTTAATATCATAATTGTAATCTGGATACACATGAGAACACATAAAAACACACATATCTCCATGAGATATTCTTTTTGTCTTGTTATTCTTTCATTAACACCCTTGAATGATGACACAATTGCTGGTCATGACAACAAGGAGTCTGACAGGTGCAGACAGATATCTGTTTTACCTTATTCAAGCAGAAACTCTTTTCACAGTGGTGACAAATGTGTATTATTTAGTTTTATGTACAACATGAGCAGAACTTTACCCTACCTGAGTAGCCGTGGGGTTCGGTCGCACACACACAGGATTTCCCTCCAGCGTGAGTGTCTGGAGTTTGCCACACAATCCCAGATACTGGACCTGGACTAAGTCATCCACATCATTCCCCTCCAGATCTAACAGCTGCAGGTTATCCAGCATGCCAACCTGACTCAGATCTGACACAGTGTTATAGGCCACGTACAACTCCTGAGAACAGGGAAATGAAGTACAGATAGTGTGGATTGTCAGGAAAAAAAGGAAATGGAGAGAGAAAGGAGATGTGATTAGACAAATAGAAAAACCAGCAGACACAAAATGTATTACACAGAGAAAGACTCAGTAAGAAAGGGAACATGTCAGACACACAGGCAGTTATCTTACAAAGAGCCAGAGAGACAGATATGAAACCTTCCCATCTCACCGAGATTTGGATCTTAAGATCACAAGACCTCTGATTGCTAATCAACAGCTATTCTAACATTAGAAAATTAGAACATTTCAGTATATGCTGTATAGATATGGATATGGCCTGTGGTAATCCCACTGTAATTTGTCACCAGTGCAACATGACAAATGGAAATAATGAAACAAATTTAAAAACCAAAATGAGAAAGACATTTGCTGAGTTGTTAAATTATCTCTCCACAGAGCCATCTGTAACCTTTAAAGTCTACCTTAAGAGAAGAAAAAGTAGAAATGCCATCTAGGTCTTGTAGGCAGCAGTGAGACATCCACAGCACCTGCAGGTGGGAAAGGGTGGTTCCCAGGTCTCTAAAGAGATAAAATAGAATAAATTTGATTTAAGAAGCATGGGAAGGGAGTTACACAACACTATGAATCATGACAAAGACTATCCAGTCCCTTGGCCACTGAAGCTTGAAGCCCCTTTCTCTTCCCCACATGCAGGCCTCTCTTCTGCCTCCCACTTGTCTCTACAGCAGAGGCCTGCTCTGACCCTTCCAGCAGAGGCTCATTCAGTATATCTACAACCCTGTTACACCCTCTCCACTACAGCTCCCACAGCCCAGAGCAGGAAATGCTATCAGAGGCAGTGCACGTCCGGCTGGCTCTGCTCTGCTACTCTCAGGGTGGAGCAGACAGCTCCCTATCTTTCTGTTGTACTCTCTTCTCCCTCAGCAGTCTCTTGAGTAACAATTCTCCACCTGTCCTGTTATGAGGACAATTTACAATCTGTGTGTTTGTGTGTCTAATCCTGGAGGTTTATTTATTTTTCTTCCAATTTTGATGACACTGCTATAGCTGCAATCAAAGTGGAAACTGCATATTTCCTGTCTTTTTTTTCTGGGACTGTCCAAATGGATGAATCTGAAAGCTGATATGCCACAAACCCCTCTGTCTCCTATTGTGAGGCAGGTGAGTGAACCTGTTCTCCATGTGTATCTATCTCTAAGAATCTACTAAACAAAACATCTGTTGGCATCTGGTTTACAAGCTTCAATGTGCATCTTCCATACAGAAACACTGTATTACAAGTCCCTGTTGGAAAACCTTGGCTGAAGCAGAACAGTGCTCTACACCTGCACTTCAATCACACTGCACTTTTTCTGGCCTGCCTTTCTGCTTCAAGGACTGTCTTTTTTATGGCTTCCAAGTCCTCTCGCTAAAGAGTGTCTTGTAGCACACATGTGACCAGTGTAAAGCATGACAGTAATCCCAATGGGTTCATCGCTGCTCAAGGTCAAGTTACAGTTCTCTTTGAGAAAAGACCTGGACAAACTTGCTTTGTTTCTAAACATAAGCTAAAAATGAAATGGGTTCTACTATGACAGGAATTAAAAAACCAGTAGCACAAATTCAGTTTTGTTCAACTTTGCATTTTACTTTTGGTTTCAGGATTTGCAGCTTCTTGAGAAATCTGTAATATTCCATGAGCTAATGTCGACATTGTATGAGTGTTCATGTATGTGTGTTTCTTAGAAGTTGTTTTTCAAGGACTAGGAAAAAACCAAAAAGACAGTATTTATGTTATGCAACTTTGCGCTTACCTTACTGACATGATCATGCTTTTGTTCATTTTCAGCTGCACCAGTTTAGGCAAGAAGGCACCTAGAAGATCATCAGATAAACAAAACCATCTCTCTCTACTTCACGTCATAGTGCCATAGGTTCAATTCCAAATGCACCACATCATGTATTCAACCTAAATTAGCTAAGAGGTGTAGCATCTATAAAGGTGGGCATGACTCACACATGTACAAACAACACTGTGTCATGCCTACACATGCCTCGTTGTGCAATCCAGGATTCTCTGAGGACAGATGTGACCATAATGAATAAGTTCCTCAATCATTATCAGTTCATTCTTACCGTCAGGTTAGCACACCTGACAGGAAATCACTGTATTTAAATATAATACAAGTCACTAAGTGTGTGGTCATGTTTGCATAAGGAACACTAGATGTAAAGAAATAAAACCAATGCCAATGACAAACAGTGAGCTGTAATAACAACACCTTCTACCTGTGCAATAATGTTTGAAATAGTAAGCCATGATTAACCTTTATAAATGCCTTGTTGTACTGTATATCTTACCAAAGTTACCCAGTGTGTTTTCTTGTGTGTCTACGCAGATCTCCAGCGAGGTCACATGAGAGAGGTCCCGAGTTCCACACAGCGATTTCTGTGAGGAACGTAAATTATCAGTACAACAGTTGACCTCTGACTGGCATACCGAACTGGATTTTGTCATTACTTGATCATTATTCAATATTTACCTAAGACATACACCTATGACTTTGATGTAACAAATTATGTGAAGCATGTGGTGTGAAATAATTCTGTCTGCCTACCTCACCTTGAAACAGCAATCTGCACAGCCTGTGCTGCCACAATACGCACATAATAATAATACAGACAGGATGCATACAGTAAATGTAACATCTTATCTCCATGCTGACATGTCCATTGTCATCCATCAACCCAAGTCTCCACAAATAACTTGTAATTAAGTTATGTTAAACACATAGACTAACCACATGAATCAAAGAAAGACAAAGGAGAGTAGGGTGTATCAGTGGGATGAATACTGACTGTCTCCTTAGGTACTCCTGAGAACTTACCAGCCTTTCTGGAGAGAGGTAAAGCTCCACTGCTGTCTCTGAGTCTTCACATGCTTTTGTGGCAGGAGTTGGGTTGACAAGGCCTGATCCACTTAGCTCAGTCACCAGGACCCGTGCTGTACCAGGCCGAACCTCCTGGGGTACAGACCCATGACAGCAGCTCATCTCTCACGGCTACCTGAAATGAACAATATGAAAGTGTCTTGGTCGAATGTCTTTCTGAGAAAGATAAAATACTAAGTACTACTAAAAGTAGGAATCTATATCTATATTATCTAAATAGCATTAAATATGCTAATCTTACTAGCATTAAATTAGCTAACAAACTAGCGTTGTCTATTTTGGACAAATGTTGACATAATGCGGAAGGAAATTTATTCTAGTTTCAGCTAATCCCAACAAAATGTACTTCCAAAGGAATATTACACTGTAATGTTGCCTAGAATACATTTTACCTGTTGCAGGAAACTATAGTTTAGAGAGAAAGTCTACGCATTTTACAGAAAGCAAAAGTTTGCCTGACAACCACACACGACTTCCTGGATACGGCACTGAGAGACCCGTGGCTCCCTGGGAAATGTAGTGCACATGAAACAGGTGTCGTTGAGTAACACGTTTTCAGTACAATCCTGGAAGGTAGCACCTAGCTAATGGGTTATCCAATATTGCTACTGTTATCAAAGATGAATTTATAAAGCTGTGTTTCTCCTACCATAACGACCTGAACTGTCTCTGCTTTAACCTGCCGACGGTGGTCTGATGTTGCCTTCAAATGTTCGTTGTAATCTCTGGGTGTGGGAATGTAAGTTTTCGAATTCACGTGGTCGCTATTATGATCATTTCAATGGAAGAAAAAAATGTATGTGTCACAACAATAATTTTCTTGGTGTCTGTTTGTCTAAATTATGCAACAGAGCTACTTTTATGATGTAGTGTCATAATATATGTACTCATATGTATGTATAATATACTGCACATGCTGGGCCTTTTATGCTGATTCTGATTTCTTTTATAGACTAAATGTCGTAAAATGTGACTGTTTTAGACAAATATGAATAAGTAAATTATAAAGGATTCAATAATTTCTACCAGAAGTCCATCAGTGAAGAGAGAGGTTATTATAAAAACACTGACGCCATAATGAGATCAAACTTTGTAATTAAATTAATACACGAAATTTTGCATTTTGTGATTAAAAAAAAAAAAAGAAAGATCAGACAATGTAAGAGCGTTTTGCTGATGGTTAGTATTTTCAGGTGGGTGGGGTTGTGCTTGCGGAATTTGGACCTATGACCTCAGTATTTTTAAATCCTACTGTTTCTATAATCTAATAAAACATGTCTTCGTCACTACATTCAAATGTTTGCAAGCAGGTCTTGTCCGTCACATTTAAGTGACAGATAGGAAATTGTAAACTGTGATTATCTAGTAAACACTGGACGGGTCAGCTGGTCTTCATGACGGGAGTGGATATTTTTCCGACAGCGTGTGAATGCAGCAGTAACATGCATGGTAACCGGGGCGGTTCTATGTTTGATAGAGCTGGGCGTGGGCTCTATACTCCTCATCCCCTCGCCTCTCCTCTCTCTGTGGAAGCACATTGTTCAACGCGGGCTCATTTTACCCACAACCAATGAATGCCTTGGTGCATTTTACCTATTGAAAATTAAACACTCACTGGGAGAGAATAAGGTGCAGATATCCGAAGACGGCGGGAAGCAGACCAAGAACATTTTGTTTCCTCCTGATAATAGCTGAGAGGCAACAGATTTGAAAGATTTTTTCTTCTTCTCCGGTAGACGAAACGTCGCTCTTGTCGCTAATTAGACGCCTGCTTGTTGTAAGTATGCATTGCACATTCCTGTGTCCGAAATATGTCGGCAGCGACTGTATTTGTTTAATGTTAAGTCCGCTTTTGAAATGCTTTCAGTGTTTTGGACACCGCTGGAGATTGCGGTCCACTGTTTAAACATGTTAGCTAGCGATCATAACATTTTAATTCACGCCCGGCGAGCTTTAACGTTGTCTGCCGAGCTGAACAACTCATGCTTGCTTTTTCAGCCCTGGCCACATGTATGGGGAATTACAAAGGGTATGGATATTGCCTACACTTCTTTTTTTTTTTTTTAAATGGTCTATTTTGATAAACAGTCTCTTTGAGTTCGGGTATTGAAACTTGGTTATGGAGGAATCTCATTAGACGGCCGTGGATTTCCCCGTCTTCTCAGTTTGAAAAAGAAACCGAAGGTACTAAAATGAACATGGTTATAGTGGCGAAATGACTTTCTGCGGCCTGTATTTTTGTCCATTGTAAAGACAATCTTGAGTATGAAGGTTGCTGCTGCCGATAGTGGCCACAGACAAGAAGGGTGACGCCCCGTCATACTGAGTAAAAACCGAATGTATCACTGCGGAAGTTAGATTCCATTACAAGGCATTTATAAAGCTGACATGGAATAATTTCTACTCTGGAAGCTGTCTGTTAAAACTGTTTTCTAAGTTGAAAAGGAAAAAGAAGGCAAAGACAGTACTTATATCTGATTGGCCTTCACTCAAATTATGGTCACAGAGACTGCTATACAGGAGGAGAAACATTTAACTCATCCCAAACAGACACAATTAATTTTAGTCATCATAAAAAGTAGATTAAAAACATTTCAGTGAGAACACAAAGCATGATATTGCCTTTTTGATGGCTTTTTTGGCATGTAATTGTCACTGACTGCTGTTCATGTCTTATTTTAATCACCACAATATAACTGTGGCTGATAAAAAGCATCATATGTGACATCACACATAATGTCCACATAGTTTTTTATCATGATGATATAGGATGGAGTACATTAAGGAGGTTCAGTGTTACTATTTTGAATTTGACATCAGCATCTGTTGCGTTCAGTGTCAAGGTAAGAATTGAGGCAGCCGGGAAACAGCTGGAGGTAGTGCAGTTAGTGATGAAGGTGAGAGCTTTCTCCGAACAGCTGAAGCCTGGGTGCTGCCCATATTCAAGCCAAAATAAGAGTGACTCTTTTAGATGCCACAGTTTTACAAATGAGTACTTTTGATACTGCTTTCTTTATAGCTATTTACTTAAATGTTAAATGTGCAGTGTGAGGCTTGGAAATGACACAGGACAGGCAAGTGTATACATGCGAGGAGATTTTTTTAGTTGTTTTTGTTTGGGTTTCTTTGGGAAACTGATTGGGATCTTCTGCAGGTTAACTTGCAGCTTTGTTTACATGACCCACAATATGCTTTCTGTGCACTTCTCTGCTTTCACGTGCCACTCGAACACAAACTAAAAAAACTGGACAAGATTCACTCATTCCTCTGACTGGCAAAAAAAAAAAAAAAAAAAAAGACCACTGATGAGTTTCGGGGTGTTTGGTGTCTGATGATAAGCCTCATGGCTCCTCTAACTGGCAGGCCTTTGTGTGGAGGTCAGCTGGCTTTTTCATCTCTGCTGCCTCCACTGTCTCACCCAGCCTGACAAGCTAAAAGGATGACCCAGTAGGGAAAAGGTCACTTGGACTCCAGTGCCTTTAAGAGCAGTTTGTGTAATCGTTCACACACTTACTCTCTCACATGTGCTCAGAAACTCTCCATCTAGGCCTACATGTTTGTACGGGAGAAAATGTTGAGACTAGGAATAGTTTCTCTAAGATTCTCCTTGGGGACTACATGAGGACTGTCTTGGATAATTATTAAATGGATGGTATTGTTTGAAATGTATTATAGTCTAACAACTAGATTCATCAGATAGACTTTATGATGAAGAATCACTTTAAGCCCTCACTAGCTTGTGTTTCATTGGCCTCCGAGAGCAGGATAGTCATTCTTCACATGCTGGTCAACACGTATGCTTGGATGCTGTTTAGGGGGATGATGTCATTGGTGAGCAGTGGGAGGGTGCGGTGGGCTATCGAGGCTCTATGATGGGTCTTGGAGTCTCAGTATTCGACTGTGATACCTCCCTAGAGAGGGTCTCCTTACCATCATCGCTCCATTAAAAATCTATTATCTCTGCAGTGGGCTTGTGGCTCTGCCAGTATGGATTCTTTAACCAATTAAGCACTTTAATGGAGAGCAGAATGCATGTCAAGGAAGATGGCCAATCATGTGCCCTCCTTCTACTTGTGTGTTGAAGTGATGGGGTTGTTTTCCAGGTTGGGAGGAGTCACAGAAAAAGTGAAAAGAGGTTTTTCCGACTAGTTATAGCAGCCATACAGCTGAATTAGCTCGGAAAATGCAGGAGAATGTTGAGCATTTTCATTATTGATTTCTTAATTTATTTTTTCAGTTTCCAGGTCAGCCCCTCCCTCCTGTGGCTGGCTCTGCCCTTGGCATACAGTAAGAGTAGCCCTCTCACTCCCTCGCCCTCAGCCACTCTCCTCCCATCACCCCTCTTGCTGCTCTGTGCTCGCACCCTCCGTAAGCTGTCATGTAAGATTATCCTCTTGGTCCAGGCGGGGCTCTAGGGTTTCAAAACGAACTGTTAATTTCCCAGGCTGGAGGTGGCGAGCTATAAATAACCTTAAACACAGACATACTGTGTAGTGCTTCATGATCGGAAAGGGAGCAGCCATGCAACGATTTGGGGGACTTGGGAAGGGATAGGTCACCAACTTGTAGACAAGTCGGCAGCTATTGCCTGCCTCAGAGTTATGCATGTAAACAGTGTTTGAAGGAAGCTTTCTCTGTTATACTTTTAGCACTTTGCTATAGGATTGTCAGAAATGTACAATTTAAAAAAAGGGAAAAGGGTGGCTAGACATAGTTGTGTGTGTTTTTTTTTTTTAATAACCAAATTTTATTCAATAATCTGCACATACAGTATTACAGATTCAAGTTTTTAGACCATAATATCCCCAATTCTCCAAACTTACCCCGCTCCCAGTAATACCTTCCCTGCTCATAGAACCAAAGTAAGTAAGTAAGTAAGTAAGTAAGTAAGAAAGACAAAATATTTGTGAAAAAGGAGAATGGACAACTGGCCTTACACAAAATCAACACATCAAGCTAACCCAGCTTAAGGATTGCCTGCACCCCAAAACGTCACAGTCCAAAATGCATATACCTATACATTGTTAGATCTGCACACATTAACCACTCATACGCACTGAGCACTTGGTGTACCTACGTACACACAGTTGTATCTACATCCAGTCATGTTTCCCACACTCAGTCCAATGGAATAGATTGCGTTGATTCCAAGTGAGAGATGAGAGGCTGCCAATGTTGGTAGAATTTTTCAGCTGAGCCACTGATGATAAAATTTGATCTTTTCCAATTTCAGAAATCATTGTGATTTTGTGCATGTTTTTATTGGATATTATTGTTATTATTACTTTGTGTGTGCGTGTGAGTACATATGCAAATGTGGCCAACTGTTGCACATCTGGGGCAATTACGGACTGCACAGGTTAACCATGCACTAATACTGTACTGTACAATATGAAAATGGGCAGTGAAGAGATATATGCGGGTGTGGCACTGTTATAGGGGTAGGATAACCATCTGTGTGCACAGAACAGAAAAAGTTAGACAAGAAGTTCTTATGCTCGGCCCCTATGTGTGGATGAAATATGTAAAAAGATTGATGTTCACCGGTGATTGTGATCCCTAGCGGCTGCATTCTCATCCCTCCTCTCTATCTGCACAAAGACCAGCTCAGTGTGAGTCCCTCCTGACAACAAGTGGCTCTGAAAGAAAGTGACAGCATCTCTATCAATGATTAATTTTCCTATTCATCTCCATATGTATGTTTGGATTATTAATCAGCTGCTGACATGGCCTAGTTTGAGAGGAGATGGCACGGTTGTCTGTTTTCCTTCCTCTAGTCTCCCGGTAGTGGGCACGGGTGTGTTGAATTTGCATTTTAGGCTGTTAATTCCAATCGCTTGGCAGGTGTACACTTGAGATGTGGTTACATAGAAGAAACATGGTAACCAACCATGTCAGAATCTGGAGAGTGGTGGGTGTTTGTGAGAGTGTAGGTGTCATTCGTGTGTGTGTATCCTACATTTTCATACATTTGTGTGTGTGTGTGTCCTACATTATCCATCTTTACTACTCACAAGTTCAATTCAGTGTGCTTTATTGGCATGAAGCCAGTAAATATGACTAATATTACAGACCTGGCTGTTACTGTCAGACAAAGGATCAATGTGTAGGGAAATCAAGGTCAGCTGACTAAGGATGAGGTGAAGAATCTGTTGGTGTGGTTGTTTATAGAAAAACATGGCAGAGATGATTTAAATATTCTTCAGACAAAACTGCTGATTCGTTCTTGCCATCCTGCCCATTTGGCCAGCACGTGATGTTATCCTGTCACCTGTATCTACCAGACTGGAATGGGAATGACATTGTGAAGACAGATTTCACAAACTTCTTGTAATCCATGCTAATGTTAAAACCATCACTTGATTAATCACTTAGTCCATCAACAGAGAATGTATCAATTTTTCTGTATTTATCTGTCTAGGCCAACCAAAGTTATGTTTTTGAGGCTGATATTGATACATCAGAATAAAAAAGAAAAAGCCAAAAAACATATTCATAGAATATTTTTCTGTGTGTCTGTTCTGCAATTTTTTGTTATTTTTTTGGCTAGCATATACATGTGTTAAGCTAATCTTTGTCGGGATATTGTGATGGACATTTGTCTGCAATTTCCCAACAATTTATAGACCAAGTAATTAATTGGTTAATTGAAAAAAAAAAAAAAAGGCAATTCCTATTGATAATAGAAAGAATCAGATTTTATTTTTTTGTCCATGTTCTTACTGATATCTGTTCCCAAACACTAAAGTAGTTCATGGCGAGTCAGATTGTGAATTCTTACCCTGTCTTGAGCCTGTAGCCTTCAGCGACTGAAGGTGTTCCAGCGTCTGCCTGCCCTGTACAAGTCTTCCCTTTTCGCACAGCTGCTGTTTATTTGGTTAGAGTAGGCTCTGAGCAGCGAGGCTGGCTCTGCGGCTCGGCCTAGGTCTCTGTATTCCAGCCAGGGCAAACTGCACTGTGTACCGGGTTGATTTATTTACAGTGAGGGAAAAGGAAGTTAAATGTTTGGCCACAAGATTGAGGGGTCAGGATAATTCCCTTCCTGTTGTGCTTGAGAATTATAGCAGCGAGGGTGTTTTTACAAGGAGGCCGTTGTTGATATTGGTGATGGTGTTCATAGCTACCTGTTCCATTAAGGCGAGCAGGGGTTTACTGGATCAGGGATGTGTTGCTGGAACACGTGCGTGTCTGTGTGTGATTGAATGAGGGCAGCTAAATGGCAGTGTCTTCAGTTAACAAGTCTGCTTTTCTGCCAATCATTAACATCCGTGAGCCAGTCTGAGTCTTGGCTAATCTTAGTCTGCCCCCACATCAGCACAGTTACACACTCTTTCACAAGACAGAAATAACACAAACAGAGGTTTTTACAGAGGTGCACTGCAGATTGTGTTCACCCAACAACCAAATCCAGAGACAAGTTTATAAGCATGTCTGTTATTTTTCTCTCATGGCTGAATTAGCTTTGTAAGTCTAGTTTGTGTGTGTTTGTAGTGTTGTCCTTTCATTAAACTTGATCAAGTGTGTGATCACAACACCTGTTACTACTCCTCTCTTTCTACAAGTCAAGTTTAAAATTCACTCCAGCTGTGTGTGCGCGTGTGTGTGTGTGAGAGTGTGAGTGTGTGCACGTGTATATGCTCCCTGGGGAGATGAACCACAAGAGAGAGGGTGTGTATGTGTTCTGCTCAGGCTGGCTGAAACACAGCGACGAGGAGTTTGTGTAACAGAGCTACGCAGAGTGCATTTTATGTCGGGGGCGGCAGTTGGTGTCCTGAAGAAGGTAAAACAGCATATGTGACCTGCGGTGCTCATGACATCCTGACAGATTGATTACACACTGTAGCAGGTGGTGCAGGTTAGTGATTATTATTTTCTTCAGCTCACTTAAAGAACATTCAGCAAAGTGAGACACCGGCAATGAGCAGACTGAGATGTTTAACCCCGTGTGAACTTCTTTTATTCTTGACTGCACCGCCTAACCAACAAGACATGAGAGAGACTGCTTTTGAGGAAGAGAGATTTTAGGTTACGCTGGGTGTTAGGTTGGACCTAGGTAGATAACAATGTCAGACAGGGCATAATATAATTCTGATGGCATTACTCTATATTCAAAATTCAAAGTATAATGGTGTGAAAACATCTGGAGCTGAATTTCATGTACAGTACTGTCAAAACCGAAAGTGGAACTAAACAGCCACTCAAGGATATTGCGATCTCTCAGGTATAGGAATCCCCAGTGATTTTCCTGTCTGTCAATAGAGATGACGTCACTGTGATGATCACCTGACAACTCATTGTTGCCGGTATGATTTCAAACTGAGGCAATAACCACCTCAGGTTGCTAAGGGCCTCAAGGCCACTTCACCTTGTGGCTGGCTATAAGTTTGGTCACACCAGCCCCAGCCTGCATATTTGATTCCTCATGATAGCTTCACGTTTTTCCAACACTGACTCATCATGTCTCTGCAGGGCTGGTATCGGGTCATTTATAGGTCATAGATTTGGTTTCTTTTTTGGTAAATTTGCAATAATCTGAGTCACATTTTGTCACTGCATGTAGTGATAACACCCATATGAACACTCTCTTTACCAGTTGACGCACCACGCCTGGAATTTCACCGGCCAGCAGACAGTGTTGTGGTGGGGGTGAGGATCCATGTCCGTGCCTTTGTATTGGCTTGTGTCTATGCATGTATGTACATGTGTGGTTCCAGCTGACTCAATAGTTAACTCTGTGAAAACATATTTGACCCAAGCTTTTCTGAAAAATTCACACATTTACTGAGCACACCTTGTGTTTGTGCTGTCAGCAGGTTGTTGATTAAGGTGTCACAACCCAACAAACTGAACCAATTTACAGCTCTTGACCTGATTTAAACAAAAAAAGAAAAACGCTCATCACAGCTAAATGATTTCAAAACCAGCTTTCAACAAATGGTTTCCTCGCTGTGAATTTCAAATACACACCTAAAGGTGAAAAATGTGGTTTGAACAACCCAAATTTCCCATTATTTTTGAGTAATTTAGCAGAATTTTTCATTCCCCTCTCCCCTCTCAAATCAAAAAACTGTAAAGTTTACCTGTTGATGTAGAAACTGCTTTACTTAACCGATTCTGTTTTCAACTACCCTAGGTCCATAAAGTGTTGCAAAGGCAGTGTTCACCTTTTTATGTTTTAGCCTTCACAAAACAGACATCTCTTGGGTTTTCTCAAGAGACTGACATGTTTCTTTAATAACATGCTGTGATTTATCGTCAGAGCATTGACTAGACCTATTAAGTGAGTTCAGTGGGTCCATAGGGGGCAACTGCAGGCACACCTGGTGTCATAAAATCCTCTTTTAGGCCACTCATTCTGTTGCTGTGGATGGATCCCTATGGGATAACCAAGGCAAACCAACAAAAACAATATGGCAATAGCCTGGCTTTGTTAGAGATAGAGAATTGATTGAACTAATTGTTGAAAGGAGAAACTGGTGCAGATGTTTGACTTTTTACACATTTTAGTTCTTTTAAATATTTCTGTTCAGCTTTTGTTATTGGTGTATTATTATGATGTTTTTAATCTGACAATTTTGGCTCTGGCATCTATTACCTTGGGTTCAAAAGAGGCATGAGTAATGTGAAGCCTGAGTGATGAGGATCAGTCTGCCAGTGTCGTGCCCCTCCTTTCTCTCCCTCGCTGCCTCCCTAGCTCTCCCTCTCATACACACTCTCTGCTGCTCACACTGAGCGGGAGAGGATTGGAACATTGAGTACCTTCAGCACATTTTTCACATTCCCCTTTGAGGGTCTCAACCTCAGCCCCCACTACACACATACACACACACACACACACTCCAACACATTCACACAAACCACTAATGTTTCTCACCCCTGGGCATTAATGACAATACGTATGTTTTGTCTGTGCCACTGGTTATGGACCGCATCATGGCAGTGCTGTGCAGTGGCAGAGAATATCTTATCAAAGCTGCTGTGTGTGTCAGTTGTTCTGGTAATGGGTGTGTGTGTGTTTTTTCTCAGTATGCTAACCTGCACCTTTTCTCTCTTCCCTTTCTTCTCTCCAGCAGTGCTGTGTGTGAGGTGAGCAGCAGCGGCAAAGATGACGGAGTATAAGCTGGTGGTGGTGGGAGCTGGAGGCGTGGGCAAGAGTGCACTCACCATTCAGCTCATCCAGAACCACTTTGTGGATGAATATGACCCCACCATAGAGGTACGGCTCTGTTCTGCATGTTCTGCACATTATTCTTGTGGGAGGCACCTCGTTTGTTGGGGTGGAAGGGTACTGAAAGGTTGAGCATATCGTTTATATATATAAAACAAAAAAAAAAAACATAAGTTCTTCCCTGCTCCCCTTTGAATTGTTGTGTGGTTGTTCACCACTTTGCACCTATGTGGTATAAGTGCATGCATTGATCTATGTGTTTTATACAAATGTCCAGACCGATGTCACTGCTGCAGAAATATTGTCCAAACCCTGAGACGAAAGCTCAGTCTAGAAACCAAGTTAATATAATTTCATTAATTGAATGCTGTGGCAAAGCTCCAAATGGTCAGGCTAAGAAAGAAATATTGACTCCGCCCTTCTTTGTAATTCTTATATTCTCATGAAAATAAGACATTGCAAAGAGAAGAGGCAAGGCAGTGAGACTGTTTTCTCCTCTCTTTACTCTTTTCCTCCCTCTCTGACTCCACTCTCTCCCTCTCTTTCTCACCACGCCTGCCTCTGGCCAGACAATGTCCTTTTTGTGTATTTGCATTCCTGGCCCCTATGCTCTAACAAACAAAGGGACGGCACTCCATGTTTTTGTGGCTGCGTGTTGGAAGGCTAAACATTGGCTCCGATGCCCTGCTCCTCTGATCCCTTGTTGTTCATTTGACCTGGAAGTGGACAGGGAATTAATAACAGATATAAATTAATATATAGTCAATTGCCATCATATCTCTATGCCTTTGTATATATTCATGTTGCTTAAAAGCTGAGTGGCCAATGCCAGGGATGTGACATCCTCAGTGATGGACTCACGGTTGCCTCAAATCCCACCTGATCTGCTCATTCACACATTCCACTGATGTCTTCAACACCTCTCTAAATGGTGGTGTTTCTTTTTCTCTGCAGGACTCATACAGGAAACAAGTAGTGATTGACGGGGAGACCTGCCTGCTGGACATCCTGGACACTGCAGGTCAGGAAGAGTACAGCGCCATGAGGGACCAGTACATGAGGACAGGGGAGGGTTTCCTGTGCGTCTTTGCCATCAACAACACCAAATCTTTTGAGGACATTCACCAGTACAGGTGTGTGTGTGTGTGTGTGTGTGTGTGTGTGTGTGTGTGTGTGTGTGTGTGTGTGTGTGTGTGTGTGTGTGTGTGTGTGTGTGTGTGTGTGTGTGTGTGTGTGTGTGTGTGTGTGTGTGTGTGTTAGTGTGTGTGTTAGTGTGTGTGTTAGTGTGTGTGTGTGTGTGTGTGTGTGTGTGTGTATTCAAGAAGGACGGAGAGCAGAAGGCATCACAAATCACGACATTGATATTGAGCATGTTGTGATCTATTGTTGCAGATGTGAACATGTGTATTTGCTGGTCAGGTCACAGACCAGCCAGGGTGGAGTTCTGACACAAAATCGCTTCTGTTCTGTTAGTTCTCCTCTAAGCTTCTGTGTATGTGCATTTGTATATGCAGTGTGTGTTACAGGGACTCCCATGGGTGTGTGGAGGGAGAGGGGTGTGTATACGTGTCTGTGCCAGCTCTCTGCAGTGGTGGGGTGATGTCATGCTGTAGCGTTTAACACGGCTAAAGAAAGCTTAGCCCCCAACTGGAGGATTACAGCACGATGCCAATGAAATCGATCCTGACTCAATTAGAGGAGCGAGGAGAGGTAGCACTCCCAAGGACAGGGAAGGGGAAAGGGAGGGGGGGTGGTTCAGCTGGAGATGACAGTATTCTCTCTCTTTGCCACATTCTGTCTTCCTCATCACATCAGACACCAACATGCCAATCTTGCACGTGGCAAGTAAGAGGCTGCATATTTACTTTGTCACTTCCTCTTCAGTTGTACTGGGTTTTTGAGTTTATTACACATACATTTGTTTCACTTGCTGCAGGCCAATGTTTTGTTTTTTTTGGCTTTTTTTTACCCCTGGTATCACTGTTAAACCTTTGTGTAGTTTGTGAAAGCATGCATGGATCTTTGGCTGGATGCTAGAATAGGTGGTGGCCCAGTTAGAGCTGTTGAGTTATTTAAAGATCTGTCATCTATTTTACAGGCAAAGATTTTCTGAGGCATTTTTCCAAAACTTCCCCTCCAGTGTTGGCATGTACTGGCACTGCATGGCAGCTGCTTAAAACTGGATAGTACATCTTGATTTCATTATTATACTGTGCTCAAGAATGCATCTGGTTGAGAAGATTATATCTGCTTTTCTGGAATTTTTGATATGCCTGTTAGACTTTACCTGCGTCATCCTGAACAGGTAAACATGTCTGCTTTGACATCGAGACTCTGAGCAAGTGCGGTCATAAACATCATTAGCAGTGGTGACTGCAGATGGGGCGGGCTGACTGTAGTGGATATGTCCATGCAGTACTGTGGCTGAGGGAGAAGAAGGGCTGAGCTGATTGATCTGACCCACTCCTCTCACTCAGTTCCCCCTGGCTGCCTGGCGTTTGGCGCTGGCTGCTGTAGGGATGAGGTAATGCTGTTCGCTGCCTGCCTGTTGTCCATCCCCACCCCTCCCTCCCCTCCACCTCCCTCCTTCAGCAGTGCAGCACAGCCCAGCACCAGTGGGCCCTGGCTCTTCCTCAGGGTCCTAGAGCTCCCTGGGTGGTTGGCTCTCCAGTGGTGAAGCTGCTGTTGTTTATGAAGCTGGGAGGATTTCAAACAAGAGATACGTCACTGTGATTAAACGCAGTGCTGAGATGTATTTAGGAAACAGTCAAAGTTTTGCAAATGAAATGTCAACTATTGCAATTTCCTTGTTTTGCAATTCACAGAGAACAGATTAAACGTGTTAAGGACTCAGACGACGTTCCCATGGTGCTTGTGGGGAACAAATGTGACCTCCCAGCACGCACGGTGGACACAAGGCAAGCCCAGGAACTCGCCCGGTCCTATGGTATCCCTTACATTGAGACCTCTGCCAAGACACGACAGGTAGGTAGTGAACAAGAAGCACACACTCACGTACTGTACATGCACTGTCATGGAGGTACCATACTCTTCGTCTTTCTCTCTCTTACATTTAAAATGACTTTTTATGAACTTAAAAATCTACCTGATCCCTGCTGCATCACACTGATCAACAAGTTCTAGTGTAGGCTCTGTAATATAGTGTAGGCTCTGTAATATGTAGGCTCTGTAATATTTGTTTATGTTGTGAGATGTGTAATGGTGTGTATTCACACACATGCAGCACAGTGAATGGCCTGCGGCATGATGTGATTTGTGTTGCTGGGAACATTTTATTATGCCGCAGGCGATGACTCATAGCCAGGTTACCTTGGCTTGAGAACAGAGCTACAGTATGTGAATGGCCTCAGAAGGACAAGTCGCCACACAGCTCTGACTGTCTCTGACTCACTGTCACATTTCATGTAGGTACATACAGACTCGCACATTCATCACTGAACCTGCGGAGTGTCTGTCATTCAAACGGTGGAGTATGTAAAGAATTGAGCAATGACGTCAATCTACTCATTATGATTTCTTGATTAAGGGTGTCTGAAATGGTCAGGGTTGCTATGGTAATGTTGCAAAACCTCTCAAT
Organism: Seriola aureovittata; assembly: GCF_021018895.1. Classification (NCBI taxonomy): domain Eukaryota; kingdom Metazoa; phylum Chordata; class Actinopteri; order Carangiformes; family Carangidae; genus Seriola; species Seriola aureovittata. Next base: position 18,458,395 of record NC_079373.1, read on the forward strand.
GGTGAGTACACCAGAGAGGTTTGATGTCAGTTATAAGAGGGTGCATGCAGTGTACTCCACTTATAATTGGCCGTTGTAAGTGTCCGGATCTTGCTGTAAACTGTCTGTGTGTTTGTGTGTGTTCACAGGGAGTAGAGGATGCCTTCTACACACTGGTCAGGGAGATCAGACAGCATAAACTGAGGAAGCTGAACCCACCTGATGAGAGCGGTCAGGACTGTATGAGCTGTCGCTGTGTGGTATCATGATGCAGGTGAGACATTAAACACATTATTCTTCTTTGACAGCTACACAATGATATGGGAAGTCTCCAAATTGCTCTGTTATGCTGGAACTCCTACAGTATGTATTTTTCTGTAAATGACTACACATTCTAAGGAAAAACGAATGTGAAACAATATCTCTCCCAGTTAAACTTTGACTATGACTCAGTTTCCCCAGAAACGGCAAAATGGCACTAACATCTGTCCCTCTCTTGTGTCATTTAATTCCCCAGCTGACTGTTGCACGTTGAGGAAAATGCTACAGCGCGTAGTGGCAGCATGGACTTTAATATAGAAAGATAAAACAACTCAATGATGAAATATAAACTTTTTCAAAAAGAGGAAGATTGAAGCAAACGCTCTCAAGGAAACCACCAGAGCTGACTGAACCATAGACCTTTATGGAAAGGAGGATTTTGGATTGTTGCCGAAGTGGCTAGCTCAACTAGCCTGGTCTTGGTCCCGTTTTTTGGTCCACACGTCGACCTGTGAGCAACACCACTAATGACTCTTTGTCAACTCCAGTGTGGTCTCGCTGGGTAGCTCCACAAGTTTTCTGCTAACTTATTGTTTTCAGTCTCAACACTGGTCTTAAAGGGGGTGTCACCAACCACCCTCCCACCTTGAAAGCCTAATTCCACTCCCCGCCCGCCTGACCACTGGAAGGATTGACTGACTTAAATGGAAAAGACTGGAATGGACATTTAGTTAGCCTGACACCTCTTGCATAAACGTACATCTCCATCCCACTCTGCCCGCCTTTGGGCTTCCCTCGAATGGCTGTGTAGTCCCTTCATTATACTGAGTTCAGGGGGTGGAGGCGGACGTGGGAATGACTATAATTTGTTGTTGTTGTTTAACAGTTAGCCTAGCTGTAAAAGTCTTTGATTTTGTTTTTGATATGGAGCTTTTTTTGTGATTGGAGGATTTGAAAGTCACTTAGCACTATGTGAGAAAGGGTGTTTGTTTCTGATGGCACCTGGTTTGACATTTTTCATGACCTGCCTGATGTAGTTGGAATTCCTTTTCAGGGTAAATATCTTGAATGAAGAATATGAGGATGGATGACTTTCCAGAATGCAGCTGCCTTCTCTCCTTGCAGATGTTTCTTTGCTAAGAGTTGTCTTTGTGGAATAATAATAGTAATGGCTAGTGTACGTAGGTTCTGGTGCAATAGGATTTTTTACTGTCCAATTTACACAAAGTATTGGGAATAAACCACCTCTCATGACTACGTATTTTCCTGTTTTACTTTGGTTTAGGAAGAAGAGGTACAGTGCATGAAAATATAGTCATCATCTTTGCAGTTGCAGCTGGAGAGGTTGTCTGTAGAATAGGAGGAAAGCCCTACACTTGTACAGTTACACAGTGGCAGTGGTTTTAGATAAAGTGAGAAGTTGATTTTCCCTGCTTTCATTTCAGTAATTGTGCAGTGTATAACTCTTATTTACTACATGGTGATAACAGTTATTTTTAGATTGTGAGAATCGCTCCTTGTGGTTAATAAGGCTCAGGAATCAGGGTCCAGGAAAGTCTCCTGGAGACCAGGGTTTCACCCAGGATGTCACCAGTTAGCTTTGCAAAGTGTAACGCACAAGTCCTGCCTCAGAGTCGAACTTCACACACACCATGCTACCCTCAAACTGCTTCTCTCTCTCTCTATCTCTCTCTCTCTGCCACCTCAGCTCTTTTCAAATGAACAATAACAGGTCAGGTGCTAATTATGTCAGAACCATATTTACTTTATGTGTGGGACTGTTGTGTGTAACAAGTGATGGATATTGGTTTTATCGGAGCGCATTGCTTTGTTTCTTAACCCTGACTAGCTTGTGCTCTCCACAACTGCATTAATTTGCTGCCTAAATGAAAAAAGACTGCTCTGTGTTTACTTGGCCTTATGTTAGCTAGTTTGTACCTCATGTATGCAGCAAGCTCTACCTGAGACAATTGTCTGTTCTGTTTGCTGCATTGTTTTATGTTTATTTGTTTGTGCAACTAAAAAAAAATATAGAATTGTGTTGAGTTTAGACATGCGCTGTACAGAATTTGAACGACAGGACAAGCCCCTAGAAACACTACACTGTTTTTTGTTTTTTTTTTGTTTTTTTTTGGTTTTTTTTAAAGGGGGTTCTCTGTAAGGGCATGAATGTGATTCTGTTTAAAATGACTGAAATCCAAAACAAATTAAAGAAATTTCTGTAGACAACGCCCTGTAGAACCCAAGTTGTCTTGCTCCCATGTTCATATGACATTTCATTCCCATTACATTAAAACATATGATGGTAATTACTAGAAACAGTTACTTTTAGTCCAGATCATACTTAATCAGATTAGAGAATCGGTCATGTATGATAATGTATGGAGTTTCAGACACTACAGGCAGGTTTCAGTAACAAGCTTCAGATGCAAACCTCAAAGACATCTCAGACCTCTTAACACGAAAGATGTCAAATGTTATTTTGCCATTGTCTCTTTTCAACAGAAACAAAGTTTTTATTTTTATTGATTTGTACAGTTAAAGTGATTCTTTTTCACTTACAACATGGCTTAAAAAATATGATCAGTCTAGTTACCGTATGGATGAAAGTGGTCGAGTTTTTATCAATTAACTGTTCATTTCTCTGCTTAGAGGACGCATATGAACTGTGAATGTGTTTGGGTCTTTAGATATTGTTTGACAGAAGCCTCGTGTTTAAAATTTACAATACTGAAATAATGCAGGGGTTGGTCCCACTTTGGGCTGTGTTGTTCCTAACTTTTATTTTTCTCCCATTGTACTCGAACCTTCTAATGGAAAAAGAGCGTGGAGTTTGTAACATGTAACTACAGTCCCAATAGTAGCCTATGCTTGTCCCTGTCAATCGTTTAAACAGTACATTCATAATAATACCATAGAATTCCACAAATCTATGCATTCAAATTCCCATTGCATTAGAATATCAGTGTCATGTTTCCGCAGGGATACTCCAGCCAGCAAACCACAACAAGTATACAGGTCAGAAAACCTGGCGAGCATGACAAAGACTGTACGGACCATTGGGAGTTTTGCACAAGGATACAGTGGGCTCAAGGGCTTGTTTCTCCCCTTGCTAACTGTGGAATGGAGGTGTGGAAGGAATTTGTGAAAATGTCAACTGTTTAGCTATTTAAGATGTATTTACTCTTTGAAAATGTGGCAAAATGTATTGCAGGACAGGAATAAAGATGTCAAGATGAAACTGTGTCTTTATCCTTCAACTGTCAAACTTTCACATGACGTTCCTTTCAGGTTTGAAATTTGCTGCCACCTACAGGCGGCTCTGGAATAGGAAAAGCCTTGACAAGGAAATAAAATTCAAAACGGCTAACATGAACAGAGCTGAAATATATAGATGGTGTAGACAAATGTTTTCCCTGTTTGCCTAGCAGGATCATAATGTACGGTTAAACTGTAATTCACATAATGTGGGCAAGTACTCTGTGATGAAGGTTCAAAGGACAGTCATAAATCTTGTGTTTACAAAGGTTTTACCGTCAGCAGTGCTGTTTATGAGAAGTTTTAGGTTGTACAGGTGAGCAGGCCACACCTATTTTATGATGGTACACTTCATGAAGCGTTTCAGTGTACAAATAAAAATCATTCTAAACAGTAATTTCTTCATGGATAAACTTTCTAAAATGAATAAGATTGTGTCTTGATTAATCAGTGTCTTGGTATCAGTTCTGATTGATATTTGGTAGATGTTTATCTCAATAAAACTGATACTTAATTATTAAAAGAAAAAGTGCATCACACAGAAAGTAAAACAGGTTTTGTGTGTGTGTGTGTGCGTGTGTGTTTGTGTGTGTGAGTTTTGGTCACTGCCAGCAACTGAAAAGGGAAGGAGGAAGCAGGGAATACTGTATAGTAGAATAAAAATAAGTTGCTCAGTGAGACATGGCATAAGACTATTACTCATTTGTAATGTTACATATTGTCTAATTATATCTGAATACATATTACATATAATATCAAACCTATTAAACTCAGTAAGGCTGAGCTAATGGTAAATATATTGGAGAACAGCCTCTCTACCAGCCTCTGTCAAACAAAAGCTACAGATCAATACGTCTTTGCAAACGTGATCATAAGTGGTGATGAGGGGCAATAAATAAGAGTAAACACTTAAGCACTAATACATTAGCAGGGGGATCCTGAAATTGATCCTGAACATTGAGATTAGACACTAACACCATTCCAAAAAACCCCGAAAACACACACACACACACACACAGCATGGCCTCTCTATTGGTCATAAATTATTAATAAAGCTAAAAACATATCGGTTTATTGGGTCAATATCATACTGTATTCCTGTTTTGTTGGTTCAAGCCATGTAGCCTAGTTATTACTTTTAAGGGCAGATGATTTGCATAATTGTGAAACTCTTCTGTTACTGGCTTTCAAAGGTCAATACAGATAAGAGGTTATCCATAAACCACCAACAGACATAAAGGTGAGGGTTGGTAGACAGAAAAATATTTTCCTTTTGGATAAACCGCAATCATGTCATACTGTGAGGATACGATTAAGAAAATGCTCCCTAAGGTAAGAATACAAATTGATAGAAGAATTATTCCTCTCTAAATCGAACATAAACAAGCAACTGTATGTATAGTTTTTCTTTCCTCAGTGTTTGCTTTTTATCTTTTTGTTTTGAAGGCTTATGTACGCAAGCATGTGGCTCATGAAATATATGTTGCAGCGACTCACTTCAAAAATCTCGTACCCATGATGGATAAATACGGTAAGACGCAAAATAACAGCTCACAATCTGTTGCTCAGCTCATTCAGCAAGCACCCTAAGTGATACAGTCACTGTTGCATTTTTCATACAGTTTACAATGATGGAACCACAAAGGACTTGATGAGTCTAACCGGAACCATTCCTGTCTTATTTAATGGTAACAATCACTTTGCATTTTGTAATCATGTTTAACAGAATTATAATCAGCTTACACTGATGTGGATTCTGGTCAATTCAAAATCACTGAGAATAAGCAAGACAAAATACCCTTCTCTTTCCCTTGTTTTTTTTTTTTATACAAGACAAAACCTACAACATACCCATATGCCTGTGGATTGAGGAAAGCTACCCCCAGACTGCTCCCATCTGCTACATCAGACCCACACGTGAGATGATGATCGTCAGAGGAAAGTTTATCTCCAGCAATGGTGAAGTGGAGATGCCTTACCTGGAGGAGTGGAAGAATGTGAGAACGTTATCTTGTTATTCTTTAACAGGGTTGATTGCAACAGGGTTAGGGAATGATGTTTGCTGACACTGCTTGTACAGCACAGTGTGGTTTAGAGCTTTAAGAGCCATGCTACTACGTTGGTGTGTGTGACTTTTCCTTTCCCCTATCAGGGAGAGTGTGACCTAGTGACCCTGCTGCAGGTGATGGCTGTCATGTTCGGAGACTTTCCTCCTGTGTGTATACAGCCTCATTCAGAGCCCGAACAGGCCTCATGTAAGTAACGCTCACACACTGACAGAAAGAAAGCCTCCTTGTTGTTTCAAAACAACAACAGCATCTATGCCCTAGATACAAGCTGATGTTGATAAGACAGATCCAAGATTCATATTTAGGCCACACCTGATTAAGTGTGAATCTAGGTTCACCCCTCATAAATCTAAGGCTGACAAAACCTTTCTCCGGTCAACATGTTTACGAATTTGTTGTGACTGTGAAATGACCCTCCTTTCTTTTCTTCAGGTTGGCTACAGTTTCAGAGGCAAGCAGAGGTGCTTTCAAAAACAGATGGGAGTTTTTATGTGTCTTTACTCAGAGAAGATGATCAACCTTTCCAGCAGGATAATGAAACCAGCTGTTAGTCTATTGTGTACAATAATTGTGACGATAATTTGTGTAAAAAAACGGTTTCGGTGCTGCCTGTGAAGTGTTCCATCCTGTGTACAGTGTCAGATGGTATCCATTGATTGTTTTATGGTTAATGAATTCATAACTTCAGACAAATAACAACATACTATGTCTATTTTTCAAATGATTAAGACTGTAAATAATATGACACAGCACATGATGAAAACATATCATCTGTGTTTCGTGGGAACGTATTGTACATTTTAGGAAAATGTTTCTATCTGTTTATATTCTATCTACTTTCTTTTTTTTGCATGAACTAACGATATTTGAATAGATGTGTCTTTACAAGCAACTCATAAAGCTGTACTTTAACTGCATTTGCTGTGGACAAATGGTTTGGACTTTTAGACCAGAGAGAAGACTGTAATTTAGTGAACTCATACACACCCGGGTGCAGGGTCCGTGCATGAATTAGAATTCCTCTGTAGTTGTTCACGTTGTATAACGACAAATGCCAGCTTAGGGGGTATTGCCTAATTTTATTGTCCTACTTGTGCTAAGTGCAAATGTATGTTGATGTTGTTATTGTCCCACAGAATGAACACGTGCAATTCAATTCAGCACACCAAAGCGTAAGTTTGTTCCATTATCCAACTTGTATAATGAAAATTGAACAAGGAAGTCGAGAGCCGGAAACAGAGACAGCTTGTCTTCAAAGTCAAGGTTGTGCGCTTTGAACAAATGTGCTGGCTGCAGAGGTTGATTTAAGGAGAGCTAAGCTAAATAAAAAAAAAAAAACTGTCTAAATAATTAACTATAATTAATTCATAACTGTTATAGGTTTTTTTTTTGTACTGATGTACCGATTTTTGATTTAGAATTGTTCATTGTTGTTGTTTATTTAAGATAAAATGATAGAATTTGACGAGCATGTACACTTTCTAGAAAAATGTAGAAATATAACCACTCAGCTGTAACTATACTCACACCTGACTGACGGCTGGCAAAAGATTAAATACTTTGAAGTGGAACCTGCTAACTGAATCCCCTGCTTTGTTCATTTCATCAAGTGTGTGTGTGTGTGTGTGTGTGAGTGAGTGTGAGTGTGTGAGAGAGAGAGAGAAAGAGAGATGCGCATTGTATACATGTATATAGCCTTTAATGTTCACCCAACAAATTAAGTAACCTTAATCAAATTGATACATTGATGAATAGCTACATAGATGAATCACAAGACCCTACAATAATTCAAGTGTGGGCTAGCGGAGAAAACCTATAATGGTCACCTTTAATTGATTAATCGATACATTTTTTTAATTATTGAGTTTTTATAACAAGGCTATAGTTTATGTGAAGAAGAAAGAAGAGATATAGAGATATCAATTCCTCCTCTAGAGATAATTATAATACGGTAATAAATCTATCAAAATAAATTACATAATTGTTGTACAGGTGACATGATAAGTCAAATGTATAAGCTAGTATGAATCACCTTGTTGTCATCTTCATACATACTGTCTTTGTACCAGGAATAAAATATTGCTTAGTTTATATCAACCACGTCACAGGCGGACCGGAAGCAGTAAGGTGAACTGCCGGAAATTCCTTTTGTTGATCATCGGATGTTTGTTTTCCGGCCTCTTTCTTGAGCTAGTTGTTTTCTATTCTCAATACATTTATTGAATCTCAGTGCGTTAACAACAGAGGCACTGCTCGTGTTGGACAGAAGGGTTGTATATAAAACCAAATCACTGTCTTAACTGTAGTCAGGCCCGAGGCTGGGCTAACGTTAGCCTAGCATTCAGTGAAGCCCTGCTGGCTAGCGTTAGCTTGTATTAGTTGTCATCCCAGCTGGCCTTAAGGACAGCTGTTCATTCAATTAACGCATTGTTAAGAACGCTTAAAACAAACGATCAGAAACCATGGCAGTTGTCAACGAAGGTGCCCTGAAGAAAATGCTGAAGGTAAGCCTTCTGTTTAACTGTTGCTCAACTTTGTGGCCAACAGTAGCAAGTCAGCTAATGTTACCGACACCAAACATGGCGCTATTAGCTAGTTAGCCACAGAACAGTTCCAGGAATTGATGTTTAATAATCGGTCTGTTTTTGCTGAGTAGTTTGGTAAAAGTAAACATTTGATTATGCTATAACAGCATAATTTGCAAAGAACCCATGTATAGATCTGGTTGTTACATTTTCCGCTATGCTATCTAGCATATCTACCTAGCTAGCGTCAGTAATGTTGTCAATAAACATGTTTTAAAACCTCCATCCCCAATTTGTATATGGCACTATTCTAACAACGATTCCACATGTTAATGAGCTGTTGTACAGCCCATCGAGCTATTTTCAAAGGTTGCTGTTTAAATGAAAATACCACTTTGATGGGCATTGTACTTGTGTTAAGTGTAGATTATTTATGTTTTCGCCATGTGAAAATTAGTCGATTTCAACGATTCAAGCTAAAATGCCATGCAGTTGTGTTAAGGCCCAATCTACCATTTGTGAGCGTGACACATACACTTATTTTCATGATTACAGTTTGGTTTACAGATCATATATTGACATTTGTGTACTTCACGATTGATCACAATATACAATGTAGGCCTTTCAAATGTTTGAAACAGGTTTAGTTGTAAGTGCAAATCAACTAATGTCAACTAATCTTGGTGACTTGATAGGTTCCAGCCCTGAGTTTTGAGTTTGATGGCAAGGCTACACTTTGAGCATATTCAGATCACAAATTGTGCATTTAAGGACCAGGTATAACACAGCATTGTATTTAAACAGACAATGACTGTGGGTTTTTAATTACTGAAGCAAACATCTGAGTTTATTAGTTGTGTCAGCTTATGTGTCAACACTTTCTAAACTACAATGTCAGCAATTGTGTTTAAATCTTTAACATACTAACATGACTGACTGACTTTTTCAACTCTTTTTGTTGTCATTATCTAGCAATACAAATACAGAGATCTGACTGTTCGTGAGATAACGAATGTCATCTCCCAGTACAAGGACTTGAAGCCAGTTATGGATGCTTACGGTAATTTAAATGATAGCGATTTCCCGTGTTTTACTCTCTGGTCCCAGTTATATTTTGTATATTTATATGATGGTATATATCACACTTGTTTCGCTTGTTGACATGGGATCTTGTATTTCAGTGTTTAATGATGGCTCCACAAGAGACCTGATGAGCTTGACAGGAACAGTCCCAGTGAGCTACAGAGGTAAATAAAGTTTCTCTTGCTTTCTAAACAACAGTTTCTCTATAAAACCATGTTGCACTTTGTTCCTTCATAGAATCAGAAAATTGTCTGTTTTGCTTGTCTACTCTTTTTCTCTTGTGTCCTTGCTCTACCTCACATTCAAGGGAGATGAAGAGAGCAGTAGGCTAAACCAAAACACATGCAGTTATATAACAAGCAGGGTTAGGGTTAGTTGCAAACAATGTGTGGCCATGTGCTGGATCTGCTAGTTTTTCTACTGTTTTGCATCATGTTTTAAATTCTATTAAGGAAATGGAACATGTCTTCTCATAGAACATCTATCTGTGAGCTTCAAGCCTAACCCAGAGGTTCTCAGCATCTGGGTTGGGATTACATACATTGCTATCTTGCTTGATATCTAGACAAAGTTTTCTTAAAAAGTGAAGTGTATTTGTTTCATATACAGTGCATCATAATTACTGTTTACTTCATGTGAAGTACCCCTGTGCTCTTGAAAACGGAATACAAAAGGATATCTCAATATAGGAAATAATTTATCAAGCAGTGACATTTTAACTTTGTGTGTTTATTTCCATTAGGCAATATCTACAACATCCCAGTGTGTCTGTGGCTGCTCGACACATATCCCTACAACCCTCCAATATGTTTTGTCAAACCTACCAGTGCCATGATGATCAAAACTGGCAAGCACATCGATGCTAATGGCAAGATCTACCTGCCTTATTTACATGAGTGGAAGCATGTAAGTGTGAGGTCTTAATATTAATATTTTTAATCAGGTTTTTATTTAGGCAATGACAATATGTGGAATGTATAAAATGTACATAGATTGGGATAAATAATAAAAAAAAACATACAAATAATCTTCTAGAAGTTTTTGGGTTTGACTGCAGCAGTGACATTTTTTTAAATCTATAGATGCTCTAACATACAGTATAAGAGTAAATTATAGCTCTCTGAAATATTTTGGATATGTTTAGAACTATTCATCAGCACAAAATGGGGCAATCAAGAGGGCCATAAATATAACTGAAGCTCTAAGTAATATTTGTAACTAATAAACGTAATTTTCACTGTTTGTCTTACAGCCTCAGTCAGACCTGTATGGTCTGATTCAGGTGATGATTGTGGTGTTTGGAGAGGAGCCTCCTGTGTTTTCACGTCCCACTGCACAAGCTCCCTACCAATCCTTCCAAGCAGCTGGACCCCCAAACCGTGAGTGACATGAATTTTTGGTCATCTAAGTGGCCAAGGTGTTATCTATGTTGATCCACAGGCCGTGTTCATACTAAGTCATATATATGGTGCTGATAGAGGTATCTACATACGGAACACCTCTCACTATACTGTAAGGTGCTTCTAATATTTAATATATTAATAACAGTTAAGTAAATATTATAAGCACCTCTCTGTAAAAACCAGTACATCATGTTTTAAATAATGCATTTATTTTCTTCAGCACCAGATGGAGCTCACAGCACATCACTGAAACTGACAGTAAATGCGTCTGTGTGCTAGTGAAAGAGATGAAGAATAATTTGACCTGTATGTCCTTAGACCTGAACATTTCACTATCTCTTTACCTCAGCTTCCTACATGCCTGGCATGCCTGCAGTGTCACCCTATGGCCCAACTCCTAACCCAGGGTAAGATGTTTGCCAAGCATTTCTCAAACCTCATTCCCCCCCAGCCAACAAAGCTGTTCTGGCTCTGATGTCTTTGTGGTTTCTTCGGCAGGATGACACACACAATTGTCTTTATTACTGAAACACTGTAAAACCAATTTAGTTACACACCGTAACAACTAAATACACATCTTAGATTTAAAGATAGGTGTTTGAAATTCCCACAAGTAGAAAATATAAAGCATTAGCTATTTGTTGATCGTGTAACTATTTGCAGAGGCTATCCAGGATACCAGTACCCAGGAGGCAACTCTTATCCGGCCACTGCAGGCCCTACACACTACCCAACCCAGACTCCAGTCTCCACAGTTGGTATGTATTTCATTTAGTATCTGGGGTGCTTTATTTCTGCTTTATCTCAAGGATGCATTTGGAAGTTGAAATTTGCACTGGATTCAAAAGCTTTTACAAAAACTGTTATTGTGTGCATTTGTCCATGAATGTCTCTCTTTTAGATCCACATGTAAATCCCACATTTATTAATTTTTGAAAAACGTAATTTATAATCATACCACAGTTTCTGGTGTATTGAGATATTGCAATACAGTGATTCAATATTAAGGCAATCGTTAATTCACTCCAGACAAAACAATACCTTTCCTCCTTTCCATGGTCTTTAGTTAACCCTCAATGAAGACACTTGACCTTCTGACTCAAACTCTCTCACCCTCTGTGTGACTTCGGTGGCGCGCTGAGCCACTACCGAAAGGTCGTTTCTGTAACTAGAGTGGGGAGTTTTAAAGGCCAAAGGGTAGGATGGGTACGAAAGGAAAAGAACAGTCCCCACACCCTATACCTCAGAAGCACACAGCGCTATGTTTAGGATGGGAACAGAAACTCCACACAAAGACGGACCCATGATCGGGGGACCCATCTGCTGTCCCAACATCAGTTAGCACCAGTGAAATGCTGGTAAAGGACCAGCAGGCAGGAGGAGTTTAAGCCAGCTCCTATATTTAGTGAAGGAGAAGAAATGGGTTTGCCTGGAGACTACTCAGATCTCAAGGCTGATCAACTCTGACATTTGTAGTGCTGACTCCAGACTGCACATGAGGTGGTCGTGACTCTGAAGACATCTATTGATGCATTTTCACTTACATAACCTGGTATTTGTCAGCATTTCAAGCTTTTGGGGTTTCATTGACTGATATGTCTGATATTTTATTATTTTGTGTGTATATATATATATATATATATATATATATAAAAACCTTTCAATGTTGCACAATCCAATAAAACACCACCATAAACTACTGCCTTAAAGTTAAGAAAAGTAGTCTTTACTGATGAAATGTTCTTTTGGATTACATTCATTTCCAGGGGTTTCATTTTTTCCAGTAACTCAGTATAAGATCGGTAGATGTGTCATAACCATCCTACTTCTGTTTTCACAGCCATGTACTTTGTAGGGTTACTCTGATGATACTTGTCTTGGATAGCTCGCAATCTGTAACCTAAATGAATGAGCATCTAATGTCACCTTATTACAGATGGGTGATGAAATAAAGGTAAACAAATGATTGGAGAACTGTAACAGAGGCAGATGTATCCATACAAAACCACAAGGGGTCACTGAATGGTTTCAGTGTGAAAATGATGAGTCATGCTGTGCCATTCACTATTACCAGATATCCCTACAAAGACACATGTTGGTTTTCCTTTAATCTTTTACGTGTCTCTGTACATTTTGATCATCAGGCCCAATGGCGTCTCTGTGGTGCTTCATTCAATTGGCTCTAGACCTGTGACACTAGAAAATGTTATCTTGTTCAATATTGCCTAATACATCAGGCATATGATACATTCATCATATTCCGTGGCTTGTAAAGAGGTACATGTATTTAAATAACGAGCCTAACAATTCCACATTTAACAACCGTCACCTCACTTCTTAATCTCTTTGTCTAAAGGTCAGAGCAGAGATGGCACCATTGGCGAGGACACCATCCGTGCATCTCTGATTTCTGCAGTAAGTGACAAACTTCGCTGGAGGATGAAGGAGGAGATGGACAGAGCTCAGGCTGAGCTGGATGCCCTGAAGCGAACAGAGGAAGACCTGAAGAAAGGACATCAGAAACTGGAAGAGATGGTCTCAAGACTGGACCAGGAAGTGGTGAGACATCATCCTCTTTTTCGGTGTTATATCTGTATTTATCATCATCTTTTCCATAAAGACAAAATTAACAAATGGTTATATGGTTGTAATTGTTTCCATCAGACTGAGGTCGACAGGAACATTGAGCTGCTGAAGAGAAAGGACGAGGAGCTGAGTGACGCCTTGGAGAAGATGGAGAACCAGTCAGAGAACAATGACATTGATGACGTCATTGTGCCCACCGCTCCGCTGTACAAACAGATCCTGAACCTGTATGCTGAGGAGAATGCAATTGAGGACACTATCTTCTACCTGGGAGAGGCCCTGCGTAGGGGCGTCATAGACCTGGAAGTTTTCCTCAAGGTGACCATTTCAGCAAAAGCAAACGCATTAGAGAAATAAGCGTAAACACACTTAAGCCCTTGTGTTTTTTTGTTTTTGTTTTTTTTTAATTGACTCTTTTTCTCTTTTGTTACAGCATGTACGCCTTCTGTCCAGGAAGCAGTTCCAGCTTCGTGCTCTCATGCAGAAAGCCCGCAAGACTGCTGGCCTTAGTGACCTCTACTGACCCACACTGACCACCTGGAAGCATCTGTAATGAAAAGGTTAGGCTCTGATATAAATACCCAGGGCAACCTTTCAGGAAGGACGGGTTCAGCCTCAGGATTTAATGCTGTATGAGGTCTGGGTCATGTTCAGTAGCCATGGGGTCAAATGGATCGCTTTTCATACAATAGAAGTGATGATCAGCACGGACCTGAACTGTGTATCTTCACTGTCTTGTTTGGGTCTGTTCATGAGCTGAATTTTCCTGAGTTCCCATCTACTTGCCCTCACTATTGTATGTTTTTCCCTGATCTGTGTGTGTCTCCTTACGATGGTGTGAGTGAGGTTCTTTCACTGTGTGTCAGCTGCTCAGGTCTACCCTCCAGTCTGACTGCATTAACTAGTCAATCATGTACAGTGGTTGTTTTACTCTGTACAGGGTCTCTTAATTAAGGTGGGTGGCAGTCTTGGCATACGTAATTCTATAAGGTATTACAAAAGAAAATCTGTATCTTTGTTTATGTTTATGTTTACTTTGTGCTGTCCACTCATTCTCAGTCCTGCTGGGAAGTTTAGGTTTTCAGTAAAAAGTTGTGAATAAAGCCAGAGTGTTGGAGGGTACAAAAAATAAAGAACTATTGTACTAATCAAGAAGTTAACTTATGTAAAGTTTGCAAAATAGGTCTCATTTAAATTAGCCTTTTACTAAATGCACTTTGAATTGTATGATAGAATATCTGCTGTTATTTTTTTCTTGTTTCCAATTCAACCACCTGTTCTTTTATATCTGTAGATTTATGTAAATCAGAACAAATAAAAGAAATCTGATTTAATGGTTCATCCCTGTGAGATCATTTCATTAATCACAATTTCACTTTATATTTTTCCTAACGGCTTGATGGGTTATTCTTGGACAAACTCAAACCACAGAGATTGGCTCAAATGGACACTATTTTAGAATTCAGCGGCTAATTCTCGCTGATCAAACTATCAGTAATTCTTTTTTTAAATACTGCCATGTTTCAGCAGGTGCAGAGCTCTGTACATATAGCTAGTGACCCAATTTGGTCTCCTGCATAAAAACCTCTCATATACCTCATGTTAACCAATTGATGTGCCCTGACAGCAGCTGAGTCAGCTGCCCTATGAACCTATACAAGCGACCTTTTGCTGGAGTGGATGACAAACAGGAAAGGACAAAGGAAAAACTTGTATCATTATCCTGGCAGATTTATTTGATGTTACAGCAAATAAAAATCAATATCCACCTGCCAGGACAGGCAGAGTTCCTCAGTGAGTGATTGACCCTATCTAATGTAACATTAATACATAAATAGATCTTAACAGTATTAATAGTTATAAATAATACCATAATTTTCTCTTGATGTCTTTTGTTCCAGAGTCAGGTGGAGTGAAATAAATACAATACCCTTTGAGGGTAGTTAGGATGCGCAAACAAACAACACCACCTTCAGGATTGTTACCGTCTGTTATGATTCATAACCTGAACCTAGGTCATGATCCTAGCTGACTATTTCCCATTGGCTCTCTGTTATCTCTTTGCTGAGTTGAATTCATCACAATCATCTTGTTAGCAACACCTTTTCGGTCAGTGCACTTGTGGTTAAGTTCGTTTAAAAAAAGGCTTCAATGCCAACCAGTAGACGTAGCATTGCTTTTCTCAAGTGATAAGGTACTTTGGTATCACAGGATTTTGGCCCAGTGATATATAGCAGTGTTGTTATGACTCTAGGTGGAAAGGAAGCCCTCCTCATAGAGAATGGAATGTCTCCATTATACTCCAAATAAAAAAATAAACAGAGATTACCAAGTGGGAAAAACCAACTGGTAACAATCACAGAATACACGGAATACATACCAACTACGAACACGGAGTGTACAGAAGAAACAGCAACAGTATACAGTAACATACAGTACATGGAGTATATACGCTCAATATGCATAGGCTTTACAATTAACAACAGATAGATACCCCCTCTCTCCAACACGGGCTGAGATCAAAGGCTAAAGGTATGAGTTGGGTTTCCGAAAATTCAGTCATGAAAGGGGGGAGGAAGGCAGGTGAGACGCAGAAAAGGACAATGACACCCGTGCACGAATATCTGAAGGTAAAATCTAGCTTCCATAGATTAAGCTACAAACACTTGGCCTTGTTAGATACTCAAAGGTCTCATTCACCCGTTGCCATGAGGGACACAGGAGGTACAGTAGGTAGGGGTTGACCACATGGTGTTTGGTGTGGATTGAAGAATTCAGAGGAGAGCACTTCACAGAGTGAGCTCCTTCTGTACGCCCCACAGGGTCTCGGCGCTCTTCACCAGCTGCTTCTCCTCTTCGGGCTTCAGTGTCATGTGAATGACATCTGTCAGACCGCTATTGCCCAGGACACAGGGGACACTCAGGAAGACCTCATCCTTCACTCCATGCATGCCCTAACAGATGAAGGGAAGAAAAAGACAGACAGGACAGAGTGAGCTGGCCAACTCATAACTCATGTGCAGCATGTACAGTATCGACAGGATGAATATCAGTGGGATGTTTGGCGTGCTCCCAGTTTCCTCACCTGGACCAGTGTGGACACAGGGTGCACCTTGTGCAGGTTCTTTGTGATGCTCTCCACCAGGTCAGCTACAGACATGCCGATGGCCCAGGAAGTGTAGCCCTTCAGCTTGATAACGTCATAGGCTCTGCAGTGCACACAAATAATAAGAAATAAAAGTGAGAACTGGATGTCTCATGGACTGAAGAGAAAAGTCTCCTTTGGTATTTGAGTCTATGTTTCCTCCTTCTTTGTCGTTTTCCTCTAATATCCCTCATCCATCTTTCAAGATGTTTGCATACTGAGAATTCAGCTGTTTATCACCATGAGAGCAATAAAAAATAAACATCATAGCAGCCTGCATGTCAGTTCAGTAGCTAATGCTGTTTGGTAGGGGAAGATTATAATCATCACTCCCGAATCGCTGCTGTGCTGAGCTTGATGTACGCTGCAGAGAGTGACACATACATAAATCTGGTCCATGTGAGTTATTTGAATGAACCAACAAGGAAGGCAGCGCACCACAGACTCAAATCCAAGATGTAAAGAGCAGTTTCATAAGTCTTCAAAATAACTCTGTTTCATACATTTACAAAAGTGTTGACAATGTCTCTTTAAATTAATGCATTTTCTCTGCTGGTCAGTCACATGAAGCGGGGTGCACCTTGTTCTTTTTTCTCTGTTGGGACATACTTTCTTTCATACCTGAAACCTTTACAAACATCTACGATAAATCACCTATTGCAAAAATGTCCTACCTAAAGACCTAAACCAAGACAAGTCAGGCTGACTGATATTGTACCTTTATTGCATTATCAGCCAAAGTTTACAGGCCAAACTTTGCATTACTTAACTTTCAAAGTAATGACACAACTTCATGATACAAAACCAACATGGGTAACCAATGTTGCAATGTTGAGTAGATACCATGGGTAGGTCATATTAAAAATCATTCATTTGAGAGGGAAACTTCTCTTTTGTCAGGGTTTAATATTGTCATTGATTTCGTTAAAGCAGACGTGGGAGTATGAGTGAGGCCATGAGCTCCAGTGTTCGGTATTATGTAACGGAGTAAACATGGCTATTGGGTTACTGGCTGCCAAGCTCTAGTGAACCCATAACACAGTAGTGCACTGTGTACCTGCCTCTACTTGCCTTTTGGCTCATTTTTCTCGTCAAATTCCTTCCTGGGGCTAGTCAGCTCCACTGCATTCGATTGTGCCTGTTGGCTTTTTTAGTCTTAATAAGCAGCTGTGACTGTGGGGCATTAAACCCTAAAGATCTGTTCCAATAAACCATCATGTTTATGGCTCAAGAGCTGGACAGGTGGTGTCTATGCACATGGTGGAGTGTGAGAGAGAAAATGTGGTTTGCTGGGGAGTTCAGGGACTAATTTTAGCTCATTGGTGGTTTACTGAAAAATAAAATTGTACTCACCCAGCAACCACCATCTTGTGAACCTCCTTCCAGTGCTCAGCGTCACCCTCGCCTCCCATCTTTGGGTTAAGGGTCTGCAGAGAAACACCAGCAACATTCACGCCGCTCCACACGGGCACTGTGAGAAACAGACATAATGGCAATCAATTAGTTAATGTTGAATACAAAAATTGTGTAAAAAGTGATAATTACACCAACATAAAACATGCAAGTTATATAGCTATATTAAGATTTATTAAAAATTTGCCACAGACCAACTAAAAAAGGTATAGTGGGAGACTAGCAGAGATTTTATTTTTAGTTCAAGCTGCATACCACTGGAGTCTCCGTGCTCTCCGACGATCCAGCCGTGGCAGCTTGAAGGATGGAGGTGGAGCTTCTCTCCCATGATGTGGCGGAAACGGGCAGAGTCCAGGTTGGTGCCAGAGCCAATGACACGGTGACGGGGGAAACCGCTCAGCTTCCAGGCCACGTAGGTCAGGATGTCCACTGGGAGTGTAAGGAACAAGAGGAGAAATGATCAGCCATTAATCTACACCTACAGCTACAGGTATATTTCTCTATGCCCCACACCTTCCTCTCTTCTCACATTGCCATCCTCCCTCACTCACACTCCCCCCCCCGGTCTAACCTGGGTTAGAGACCACCAACAGGATTGCGTTGGGGCTGTACTTCACGATGTTGGGGATGATGAACTTGAAGATGTTGACGTTGCGCTGCACCAGGTTCAGACGGCTCTCACCCTCCTGCTGGCGGGCACCGGCAGTCACGACCACCACCCTGGAATGGGCTGTCACACTGTAGTCTGGTAAAGTGACAAAAACAATAATTGTTTAGGTTTGTGTCCTTCTGTATCCAGCTAATTCATCAACAGACAAAGGTTGTTGTTTTTCTTTTTCTTCTTTTTTTTGTATTTTCACCTTTGTCGCCGACAATCTTGTGTGTCTTCAGGAAGAGGGCTCCGTGCTGCAGGTCCATGGCCTCACCCTTCAACTTGTCCTCCATCACATCAACCAGGGCCAGCTCATCGCACAAGTCCTGATTATACACATACAGTAAGCCTCTGTGACCGCTCACCACACACACAGTGTATCTTATAGTAAATTTGTTATTTGGATGAAGTTACAGTGAGGGTTATTCAAAGTGGCAGACCTCTGGGTTATTCCCAGTAAACAACATGGATATAAAAGAATGACACTATTCATCTCTGCCTAGACTAATTAGCAGTATTCTTAGTTTTAAAGACCTATGACCTGGTGTCTCTTAGCCTCTGTTGTTCCTCAGCTCACATAGATCAAGCTAAATTGCTGTGAACTAACATGACAATATAACGGAAGTTCCTGTTTCCTGTCCTGTTTTGTATAAAAAGGTGGCATGCAGGCTCTCTTTTCTACCAAATATTACAGAAGTTGATTTCACTAGTGAGCACACCCTCAAAGTCTGTGTGACTGCAGCCCTTTCTCAGGTCAGAAACTATGTTACACAACCATCTTATTCCTTTCATAATGCCGGTGGTGATGCTGTGGCTATAGGCTGCCACACCCACCCAGCAGTTCACTTTTGTTTCTTTCCAGTTTACACTTTTAAGCTTTCATGCCATCTACTTTCACCTACTTCCTGTCTGCTCGTTTCAACACTATTTTCTGATACCCACATATCACCCAACTGTTTCTCTTCACTTCACACCTCCTCTCTCTTTCTGTCTCACCTTGAGCAGGACGCTGATGGCGGAGGCCATGCCCACCATGCCGACACCCACCACCGTCACCTTGTTCCTGCTGCCAATAGGCTCCTCCTTCATCACATGGGTAATCAGCTTCTCCTTGGTGGACATCTGAGGAAAGTGAAAAAGCATGAGAAGACAGGCACAATGGACAAATAGAGAAAAAAATGTGGGAAGAGGAAAGAAAAAAAAAAAGGGCGGACAAAATAAGAAATAGGTAGGAAAAAGTAGGTAAGTGGGCACAGAGTGAAAAATTGAGAAAAGGGAAGGAGAGAGTGGAAAGAGAGGCAGTAAAGTAGACCTGCATAATATATGTGGCAGTTACTGGCAGTCCCTCACAAGGGCGTACGTGACTGCTTTCTCATTCCACAATGACTGAGTCAAACTTGGCTTTCCTTTGTATTTCTTCATCTTTTATAGAAATGAAAGTGTGCTCTTTTCATAACCTCAAAAAAACACAAGTTCCACTTTCCCACTGAAAGGTCTATCACCCTTTACCATCTTTACTTCCTTAAATGGTTCAGGGACTGTACTTGCTTCAGAGCGCCCCTCTAGGTCTCCATGGCAACAACAGTCTGAGAAAGTACTGCAGCCAGTCTTTCGAGCAACATGGACCATCCCCAACTGACATCACGCACTACTATTTCTATTTCCTGGTTAGGCTGGGTGCTCACGCTTGCAGGCGTTTACATCACCAGCACGACTATGTAGTGGAGCGTAGCACGTACTGGAGTAACTGACAGGATTACCTTCTTTGAGAGGATATTTAAAACCTCTCCACTGTGAGTTTGCACACAATAGTAAGATATCGTAAGTGGGACAGTCATACTTAACATCCCTTCATCCAATTATCTCTCACTCAGGCATGAGCTGAAAGCTTACTGCACTGCAGAACCTGACCCAGAGGTTAGCAGGGTTTGCTCTTTACAAGGGAACCCTTTGTTAGCTCACAGTAAAAGATTACTGGCCAGCGTTCCTTTCTTTACTGTCGCAATATGCTGTACAAACCAGCCAAATGACTTCCTCAGTAGCTTGACTGAATGAGGATTACAAGATGGATTATTAGTAGCAGCTAAAAGAATTTAATGCGATATGGTTGGAAAGAGAGAGAGAGAGAGAGAGAGAGAGATGGATGTTTTATGTCAAGCTTTGGATTATATGAATTTCTGGGACTTAAAATAAGTAGCTGTTACACACAATTGGACAACTAAATCAGCTTTATGCATGCTTGTATTTTCATATTTTCCACTACATCATGACATTTACTTAATTCGATCACCAGCAGGTCAGTAAAGGTTTACTGTGCTCTGACAGGGTGTCGGGTATCACAGCTGACGTTTAGTATCTGGTCCTTTCACGTAGCTACTTTGCAGGTGTCTGCGAACACATCTCGTTCCTACACTACTGAATTTCAGACTAAGTCGTCAGACAGAACATCACTCTACCCAAACTTTTATTTGCCTTGAGAATTGCACATGCAGGGGAAATTTCACCAGCAGGAAAAACTTGACTTTCTTTGCACAGAGCATTCACACAATGTTATCAGACAATCAACTGTGGCTGCCAACAGGCTGCAACTGACAATCCAGTCACAACACTGTGCCAAGAACATCAATGGTTTGATTAATCAGAAAATCTAAGGTTCACAAAGTGATAGTAGATGGATATCTTGAATACTGGTGATCACAAAAGTGATATTCACTTACATACGGAAAAGCATTAAAACACCAGTGATAATATTACTCTCACTAAGACCTGCTCTCCCATGGGCCATGACATGATTGCAGTGCATTTCCTGTGCTAGGTTAATTTGTTTGCCAAGAAGACTGCTGTCTGGAAGATGGTCGACACCGGCAGCAGAGAGCACTTGTGTAACACTGCGTATATTACATCAACAAAACCATCTGATGCAATGACAAACACTGATTCAAACCACCACCACTTTAGGGTTGTTATATCAACCCTATTTACTTTGGGATGTTTCCTTAGTATCGTACATTTTGAACGCGTGGATCTCACCGTTTCCATGATATCATTTCCTGTAGGTACATGTCCATAATTTATAACTTACCATTCATTTCAGTGACATGAGCGCGACTGCAACAAGTGGGAAACGTACACCCTGTTGCATCTTCACTAAAACTTCCCCTCAACACACCAGTGCGACACATGTTTATGTTAATGTTCGTGACCTGTCATTATCGCTGCTGACTAAATCGTCACACCCCTCTCTGTATCATCTTAAAATGCGCAACTCCTTTAATCAACGAACAGGCGAATAGCTGACATTTCCGGAGAAGCCTGAAGTGTAACTTTCGACAACACGCTGTCTAATGTTTAAGTTAGACGCCTTCTCTTACCTTTAGACTTTAGTTGAGAGGGCGAAAACCCGAGCTGGAATGTGTCTTCTCCTGAGTGCAGCTTTTCCGCAGAAGTGGTGCTGTGGAGGCGGTGACTCCCGGTATTTAAAGACAGCCTCCTCCGTGGATGTTACGTGCGCATGCTAATGAGATCGGGTGGGACTTTGGCTGCTGCGATGTGTCTCATGTCACGTCCTACGCCGGATGCTGCAGTGAGTCGATGCACATCCTGTGTTTAACTACTTCTTTTTTTAATATTTGGAGGTACTGCTGTTTGGTAATTGTAAAAAACAAACTAAAAAAATAAACAAAACAAAAAAAACAAACAAAACGACTTTCACTGTGTGTTATATAAATGTAACCGTTTCAGTGGAAGTTGTGGTTACGGAGAAGTATAATTGAACTGGCAGACTATGACTAAGCAATGATGTAGTTTCTGGGTAGTGGAAAAGATTAGCACTATTTCAGTGAAAGATGGTTTTAGCAGGATGCCAGCCGGACTTCTTATATTCCATCTACCGTAAAAGCAGTCATTTAAGGACACTGCCAGTGCTCAGTGTCTGGATACATCAGAGGCCTATAGTAGCTGCACACTCCACGTGAAGTGGGGAACTCCTCACCTATGAGTCTTACAGAACATGACTCATGTAGAAGATGAAACTTTAACTTAATATTAAATGCTCATATTGTCTGATGTAAATGAAAATGTAAATCTACTCATTCATTTGGCTGTTGATGTTAGATTAATGTTTCATTTTTTGTGAAGGGAAGGAAGTGGTGATTCTCCAGAGGAGCATGTATTTGGATGAACAGCAGTTTTCGTGCCACCTGCTGTCAGGTTTAAGTTATTACAACTCAGTGAAGTTATGACTCAACCCTCTGCAGTGTAAGAAGTCATTTGAGTTTCCTATCTGGGGAATTTTCTCAGTGTGATAGAGCTGATTCACCTCACAAAAGACATAGAAGTTGCAACATAGCATTTTTGTTTCTTCATTGTTCTATGTCCTGCACTGGGAGCAAAGCTGCGTGCTCTCACACCATCCAGGTCCAGATACACTGTAGGCTTCTATTCTCATTTGTATGTTCTGTGATGTTCTTTTTTTCATAGTTCTGTGAAGTGACGTGATTTATGATGCTTTCCTATTGCATTATCCACCATTTCTGAGTAAAATAAAAACGCTTTTTCTTTGTATTTGAACAGCATGAAGTGCTGATGTTAGGCCATGGTTAACAAGATCCTATATCTGACAAAACACCAACAAAAAATGGACAAGAAAGCAAATCCCTTTAAAATCTATTACATTATTAAACAGTAAACCTTTGTCAGCAACCATTTTATCCAGTTGATGTGGGCTACACGATTTCCATGAACCTCCTTCCTGCACCATTATTATACCAAGCTGTCAGTCATGAGAGGGTGAAGGTTTTTTATATTTATTTTTTTTATAGTTATTGATTTATATAATTCAGTGCTAGGTCTAAATGCCTTATAATGGTAAAATTATGATATTTCCTTTGATGGAGTCCAGATATTGTGGTCGATATTATTATTCCAATAAAGTCCTCAACTAATTAACCAAGCTCTCTTCCAACAAGGGTATTTAGATCCCTAATGTTATGTAAATTTGCAGGATTTCTGTCACAGCACACTGGCAGGGCTGAGTTGAATGATAGATCCACCAGTGTTGTATTACTTTCAAAAGCTTTAGTTAATTTTAAGAATGCAGTTGCGGTTTAAGTGCTTTTTCAACATGATTCAGGCAGATGTGTCCTCAGCTACTCTCACATGGCACGCCACACACTCACAGCATGTAACCAATGCACCCTTTGCAGTTTGGTGGTGTGTTTAATGAATCAGTGCGCTGAGAAGTTTTTAAATCCATGTCGGCTTTGCTCTAACTGCTGCTGTTCATGTAGCGTTTTATAAGCGTCGTACCACAGCATCCACCTGTGGGCGCTGTGACTCCATGGTTCATAATAAGGCCACGTGAATGTGGTCAGAAAGTTAATATTGTCACTCTCCCTCTAATAGGTTTAATGAGGACAGAGCCTAGATTCCAAATCAGCAACAATTCACTGAATAATCTGTAAGATGTGAGCTGTCTGACTGAGCGGTGTAGGTCATTTTGCGTGTGTGTGTGTGTTTGTGTGTGTGTGTGTGTGTTTGTTTTGTCAAATGGATGTCAGTCTAATGATTGTAGGAGACTTCAGAGCAGAGTAAAGGATAAATCAATTGGTGACTGATCATTCCAGTGGATGGGAAAACAGACAAAGAAATAAAGGTCTGTGCAATCAAAATACAAGTCTGTGAAATTTTAGTCCACGGCTTTTCAATCTTCTACATTTATTGTATTGGTTTCTTATTATGTGAGCTTTTTTTTTTCTTTTTTTTTTTAACTATGATTCTCCCCTGCTCTTGCCTCTCTCCAGCCTCTTGTTTGTTTTGTTTATTGCTGTTTATATTTCCAGTTATTATAAACCAGTGGCTTAATACACGCAGCTCACCAGTAGGAGGTGCTATCATAAAGCCAGTAAAACAACCTCCAGGCTCTTTTCTTCACTGACAACATTGCCACATGGACTTGAATTTTAATCTGAAGACTAGTTTCTACCTGAGTTACATTAAGTATTGCCTGGTAGTGGTGGTCGTCTGTGGATCACTCACCCTGCAGTTCATATTAAAATCACCAAGATGAATCTGTCTCACAAAATCTTTCAGTTTAGCGAAAACTTTGATCACAGTAGGCCTGAAATAAATTGATTCAGTTATGAATGTATAATTATGCGATCAATTCAAATGGAAGGTTTTTTTCAGGTCATGGAATATTTATCACAATTAAAATTTAATGCTGAATTAATCAGTGAGATCTTCTGTATGTACCGTGTTAAAATCAGGGCCTTCACCTACTGACCCATGGTTCAGAGTAGTTTTAGCTGTTGTGGATCCCCAGGAGTCCTTCAGGTTATATCGGTGGATTAAAGCTCATAAGAAACAGTTTGCAAAAACATATTTCCCAGTTTTAAGGTAGACAGAGTTCTGCAAAATTTATCTTTTCCAAACAATATACAATAATACGCTGAATCAAAGGTAGAAAATTATCCACTCAGAACCCCGGGCCAATTCTCCTCAAATGACAGTCCCAGCTCTTCAGTTTAAGCAACATCTATCACATGGGCTGTGACTAGAAAAGTAATGAAAACTCCACTGCTCTGTGTGCGACTATGACAGTACAAAACACTGCTGGAGACAGATGAAGTTCCATTAGATGTGTGTGAAATGAAATCATCTCCTGTTGTTTAATGTCCTCAGTTTGCCTACAGCGATGTACTCCAAACTTTCCCAGACTCTAAGCAACTTCTATTTGTCCTTGCTACAGAACAACTACTTTGTCTCCATCTTCTACCACCACTTTCAGTCTCTGGAGTGTGTGCCAATTCAATCACTGCCCCCCTCCCCCCCAGTGGAATCAAGAAACACTAGTTTGTCATGTTAGCTTCCCCTCTCACACCACAGGGTCAGTTGCCAACACGCTGTTATTGCACAGGGCATTGGGACCGAGGTGTGTCTGCTGTGGACGATATCCTACTTGTCTCGTAATGGAGAGGAATCTAATCACCTCGCCACAGCCTCCTCCTCCTCCAGCTTCTGTTTAGAAATAGAACTGAGGCCGAGGAACAAGGCCACATCAATCATAAAGGGATTCTCCGGGGAGCGAGATCACTCTCACAACTCTGTCAAAACAACATCCAGCGCACTGATGTTACCTTACTTTACCTCAGACCGACACATCCTGAACTGCAAACATTTAAACCTAGAATCTTGTGCTAATTTGTCCTTCCCTGTCTTTCAACATGAATCACAAAATCTCTATTCCTCCTTCCCTTTCATCCCACACTCACCTCCCCCTCTCACCTTCCTTTCCCTCGTATCCCCCCCCTTCCTTCCACTCTCCAAGCCCTCCTTCTCCTTCCTTCTCCTTCCTTTTCTTTGCCTCCAGTTTCGCTCCGTGCAAACCTTCTGCCTACAATTGATAACATCCCTGATGGAGCTCCTTTATTAGCCACCCACAGGCAGATTAACCAGAGCAATAATACACCAATCAACAGCAATTATGCACTGATAAGCCCAGGGAGAGCTCTGCTGGATGCGGGAAAGGATGTGGCAGTTGTAGAGTGATTGGGTGTGTTTTAGTGCAGGATTAAAGGTTGTGTGTCTGTGCATACATTTACGTGTGTTCTACAAGTATATTTAATTAAGTGTACTCAGTTTTTTTTGCCTGCAGTCGTAATCCCTTCATAGGTTATATTATTATAATCAGATGTGAAATCAGTCCCAGCCCCCCAGTTCTTATCAGGTGCTAACTGAAGCTATGATCGGGCAGGGATGTATCCTCCAGCATGAGTGCAGCAAACCAGCTAAATAAATAGAGGTTTTGAATCCATATGGTGCATCATTTCTCTCTGAGTGTACTATTATGGTTGAAGATTATTATCCCGTCATTACAGCATATTAAAGCACTTCAGTTACAATGTTGGCACTTGTTCGTTTTTGGACTTCATTGCCTAAACAGCAGCCTGGCATTGTTATGGAGCAGCTAAATGATGATGAAAACGAGTAGAAGGGTAGCGTTTCCTGCCTGCAGGCATTAATACACCAGCCAAGTCTGATTTCAAGAACAGCTGTGTGGATTTAACCCCCCATCCTCCCCTCCCTCTGCTTTTTGCACACACAAACATGCATTCACGTGCACGCAAGTACACACCCGCATGTGCACACGCAAAAGCAGGAGTATCTTTTTTCTAATGGCAGACCAAAGACCCTGGAAGCTGTTTACTGCTGTGCAACTGGGAAGCCCACCAATCTTTCAGGTCCAGATTTGCTTTATACCAGCAAACTTGCCAAACTGTGTGTGTGTGTGTATGTGTGTGTGTGTGTGTGTGTGTGTGTGTGTGTGTGTGTGTGTGTGTGCATGCATTAGATTAGTCCACCCAACTGGCTTCAGAAACAATGATCCTATCCTATCAAATCAAAGTGGACCAATGATTTTACTTTGCGTAGTTCATTTGGCTCTTTCAAGTTTCAATCACAGCGCAGCAGATTTTTAATTAATAATTCTTGCAATTTCAGCATCAAAAGGCTGTGGTGTAATTCTCTCTCTCTCTCTCTGTCTCTGTGTGTGTGTCCTCTTTTCAACTTAGTTTCATTGAACATGTATGTCTCCTCCAACTTTGCATCTCAGCCAGGTGACCTCCATAAGTTAATCCTGGAGCACAAAATGAAACAGACATTTACCATTTCTTGGAGCATGAAATTAAATACATTTCCTTTGGCTATCCCAGCTCTAATTATCTCAGAGGATTTATGACGGTGTCACTGTTATTTGTTTAAGGACAGAGTACACACATGCATGTGGACTGCGGCAGGTAGCCTCACTTTCTTTACATGTCAAGGGAGAAGCTCTGCAAAGCTTCGGTCTCCCAGTCCAGTGACCTTAACACCTGTGACTGATATAAGAGGGGAGATGTGTGTGTGTGTGTGTCTGCATGGCCACCACGTGTGTGTGTGTGTGTGTGTGTGTGTGTGTGTGTGTGTGTGTTTACGTGCATGAAGGGGTAAGGTTAATTGGAGTTGTTAGAGTGAAAATGATTCCCTCAGGGGGACAAAGCAGGTGGAGGCGATGGGTGGGTTCAGCAGTGGGTGACGGAGAGAGAGAGAGAGAGCGAGAGAGAGAGAGAAAAAGAGAGAGAGATAGACCAGGAGAGTGGGATGAGATGGAGGAGTAAAGGGAAGATGGGTGGGGGTCAAAGGGATTTGCTCCTCACCCCCAACGCTCAGAGGCAGTGATACATGAGGGCAGAGAAATGAAATGATTCATCTAAAGGTCAGGTGTGTCTGTCCCTCCTGCCATTCGACCCCTCACCCATTGTTGTTTTTTTCAATCCTCTTGTCCTTCTCTGCATTATCTTTCTTCAGCTAAGTGTGGACAAATTGAATCTTTTTTCACAGTATGTCCTAGTACTTTACACAATAACCTTTACTAAACCAATCTGTGCGCCCTTTCCCTCTCGTCCCTGTCTCACACATCCCTCTCTATCTCTCGTTCTGTCTGTCGCTCTGTCCCCTCCTGTGGCCTTTCGCCTCTCCACCCATACTAGCCTTCATTTCACAGATGACAGGTTGGCTGACTGTAATCCAACAGATGCTGGGGCGGGGAGGCCTGACCAACTGTTTTAACTCCAATCAGCTTTTATTGCTCTCCGGAGGAACTCCACACAACCCCCCGCCAGCATGACATTTCAGAGAGTGGAGGAGAGAGTGGGCAAGAGAATAGGAGATATATATGTGTATATGTATCTGTGTGTACATGTGTGACTGCGTGTGTGTGTGTGTTGATGAAGGCAGGGGGTTGATGGGGAAAAAGGGTGACAGTCATTACCTCCTGTGCCTGGTGTGGGGCCGAACCACTGGCTTCAATCAACGTAGACGCATGTGTTCGTGTGTGTGTGTGTGTGTGTGTGTGTATGTGGGGGCGTGTGACAGAGAGAGAGGGTCCGGCGTCAGCAGGGATGGAGATGTCGCTGGTAATGCATCTGCCACTGTCGCTTGCTCCCGACAACCTGAGCCACTCCTGCATCGCCCGCGTCTGTCGCCTCCTTCTTCTTCTCCATCCATCTCTCTCTCTGCACCCCACCTCCATTCTCCACCCTCATCCTCCCTCCCTCTGAGACAAAGACAAAAGCCACTGTAAAATTCCTACAGTGTGACTTTGAAGCTGTTACTCAAACAAGATGATGCTACATTGGTGTTTGTCATCTGAGCAGTCTCCACTCTAAACGGCTGCACCTCTGGAGTCTCCCTAAATGTCACTGTACAGATAGTTATTATCAAAAGCCTTGCATGTTTAGCACATAACCTGAAGAAGCACCAACGTTGTTTATTGAATTGTTAGGCACTTGGGGATCTTTCAAAAGAGGACTAGTCTTGTTTCCCCGACATTATGCAGGCAATTTTATGCTATTATCATACTACTCCTGTGACAAGTATAATGCAGTTATTGTAACTGAATGGCTGTGGCAAAGGTATAGGGAGAGGTAATTTAAGCTAAGTAATTTAGTTGTGATTTGTGGTTGGATTCGATTTAACCTCATTCGCGGACTGTAAAGGGGATACCTCATAGTTCATGAAGAATTAATTAGAATAAAAAAAAATTCCAGTTTCTACTATAATCTCTGACACACAAAGGTTTTCAATTGGTTGTTCTGCAGTCTGACTGTGAGCACATCTACCGATCCTCATTTTGCTCAGTTCAACAGCATAGAAGCAGACATCCAGATGCCATTAGTCATTTGGTAAAAGGAGACCTGTATTCATTTGACGATTAGCAGGGTTTTTAGTGCTCTCCGCAGAGCTGTGGGCTGTATGAACCCTGCAGCCTGACCTGCAGACTATTAAAGCCAGCGAACACCATAGAATCACTTCTACTGCCGCTGCCACAAAGAGGTGATGTGACCTTGGCTGCGGTGATGTTGTTTAACAGGACATGGACAACATCACTCTTCAAACACAAGACATCCTTTTGTAACGTGTCCGTGCCGATGTTCATATTCATACCCGTACTTGCTCACAAGCTAAAATGACAGCATGCACTCCTTAAAATTATATTAGAGCCTACTAAATGACTGATAACTAGCATGTGCTGTATGTCTAGTGCTGGATGCTCATATCATTCACATTTTCTCCTTTAGAAATATTGCCTGGGTTGTATTTTTGCTGCATGTGTGCCATGAGATTCAGTGGTTGTGGGTTGAAATGCTGAGGCTGAGTGGTACACAGTGAAGGCTGTCCTTGCCTGTCAACATCAGCCGTTCACAGGGACATACCTGAATAATACATAACTGAATAACTTTAACACACTTTTTTTTAAATGTCAGAAATGTGTGTGTGTGTGTGTGTGTGTGTGTGTGTGTGTGTGTGTGTGTGTGTGTGTGTGTGTGTGTGGGGGGGGTATTATTTTATTTTATTTTGGTATAAGCTGATTAAACATACAGTGTTTGTGACTTGTTCCAACACCAGATGAGAGGTTTACAGCTCTGGTAATGAGGTTAAGGTTTTGTGCCCCTGGTTCTATTTCCCACATGCCTCAACCTCAAACAGACACAATAGGCTTGCCAACTTAATCCTGCAGAGCAACACACTATTATATTATTAACATGGAGACCCTCTGATACATTGCAACTTTCTAGACTTAAAAGAACATAAATACAGTATATGACCACTCCTTTCCACACACATATATATATATATATATGTACAGTAGTCGTCAAATTGTAGCACCACAATGACTTTGTTTTTTGACTTTGTTTTTTTTTATGTTTTTAATGAAACAGCTTTTCCCTTGATGGGCTGATTTGGCTCATGTGAAAGAGCCCTGAACAGTACTGGAATCTCTCACTGCGAAACACAGTGGTGCACAATCAGCTTTCATCTCCCTTCTCTCTTTAGAGAATATTTTGCCTTTCAGCAATTACAAGACAGTTTTAATGTCCCCGAGGAACATTTCTTTGGATATCTGCAAATGAGGCGTTTCATATCTTCTGATGTAACTCCTACACCAATTAGATGGGAAAAGATTTGTTTTTGAGCACAAAATTAGAAAACATTTTATGTCATTGTTCTATACTCTCCCCTGTATCCTCACCATGTGCGAGCTGCTAAATATTCCTCACGAATTGGACAAAGATTTGAACATAATGAATATTAGGAAGATGATTAAGATAATGGGAAAAGGTTGGTTGCCAGTCTTGGGGAGTGGGGGAAAAAAATCATCCACTCCAATGTGCATGATACACGGTGTGCCATATGTTTTTCTTTCAAGTTAGTTTATTAGATCATGTATCTATAGCACACACAGTGAGTTTCTAAAAGTGAGAGCGAATGACATTGCCTGAGGCAGATTTCAAATTGTCTAGAGAGGAAAGCTTACTTTAGTGTAGGTGTGAGTCCTTTTCAAGGGTACTCAGCCAGTGTGCGACAGGGAAAGGTCACCTGTGTAGTCACCCCCACAAGCAACTGCTCTTAATAGTGAGTAAATGGGTATTGGCAAATAGTCAGTGCTTTCAAGATGACTGTTTTCTTATCTGGCCAGGGATCTACAGAATATATATAGGGTCTAAAGTAGGAACAGGGCTGAGGGTCAAATGGTGAGTGCAGCTAATATGGGTAGAGTAACAACTTCAAAATATGTGCAGGACACTAAGTCTGAGGGGGAAAGAAAAAGAAACAAGCTACTGGTGAATAATGCTTGTTTAGTGTTTAAAATACATAATAGAAATGTACAACAAAGGATGCTGCTGATATATTTTAATGAAGCTTACACCACAGAGGAAGAAGATCCTGTGATATTCTTATACTCTGTTTAAACTCAAACTAGTAGTGAGTGAGCGAGACAGCAGGGACTGTGCATGCTGAATGAACGACCAGCAAATTTATTACAGCTAAATGTAGTTGTTTTAGTCCGTCACCCCACGCTGCCATTAAATGTCCCTGTGATTAGTGAGGCACACACAACCAACCTAATTATCCAATGCCGCAGACAAACCCTCTACATGATTACTAACAGTTTGCTTCTTATACTGCAATTATGTTCTTTGCAATGGCAAAAAGGCTATGATTAAATAGATGTTCAGATGGCAATGTGCATTAATGTTTGGATGACAAAAACTAACCACATTAGATGCATCTCCGGAGTCCACGTGTTTCTGTGATAAGTGCTTAAATGTTAAAATCAAAAGTCATGTTCAGGGCTGGTTGAAGTTGTGCCTTGCTGTGCAGGTACTGGGATATAATTTTCTGTCTTAAGACTCACAACAGGCCTGAGAAATCCACCTTTACTCTGGAGTATATTTCGCTGTTAACAGAGCTGTTAAGGGCTTGAAGGCTGCAGCACCACAGAGAAGAAACAGAAGCAAACTGGGTCAGATGACTGTGGTTGTGATTTCATGATGTCAGTAGCGGTAGAGAGAGAGGTGAGATGTGTGGAACAGTGTTAGACATGAGAAAATTCAAGACAGTGTCTCTGTGTTGCTCTGCCGAGATCTTGTCTGATAAAAGTGCATATTGTCATAATTGTACAGGGACAATCAGTGTTTCTATATCCTATTATAAGAGCATTATGGAGGTCTCTGTGGGGGGAGGTCGGGGGTTTTGGGAATGAAAGATTATGGGTTTTTCCAACCAGCAGGGGGCAGTGGAGCTGCAGCTGTGTATCTCTGTATGTGTGTGTGTGTGCGTGTGTGTGTGTGTGTGTCTGTGGAGAGAGCCTTATTCCCTCTGGTGAGAATTCCCTTCACAGCCTCACTCATGGGCATTTCAGTGTACAACCAGCACACTGTAGTGACATTTGAAATGAACACCAGTCGACCACTGATCATGGTACATGAACATACTAGATAGTGGAACTTATGTGTGTGTGTTTGAGTGTGTTTGCCCACATGTGTGTGTGTGTGTGTGTGTGTGTGTGTGTGTGTGATCCCACTAATTTGCATACAGAAGTGGCAGAAGCTCAAGTGTTCCACACTCCAAAGTCCTCGTGCAGACTGGGAGACATGCAAGTGTCCTCCAGTGTCTGGATAATTATGAGACTTTATCTCCATGTACATGTGATCACAAGACACCTGCTCTGTGCTTTTAACAAACCTTCTTGTGTTACCTTCAAAGCCACATCTTTGTTAAGAATGTGGATCTGATTACCTTTTCAGTTCATGATGCAACTTTTATTCCTTTGAGAATATCTGAGCAGACATATAGTCGCATTCACTCACACTTGCATGCACACAAACCTGCATGTGACGGATGGAAATGAGAGCCTCAGTGTCTGATATCTTCCTAGCAGAGACACATGTGAGAGTAACCTGTCCTATTGTTTCCCTCGGGTGCGACCCTCTTGATTCCCCCCCACTGTCTTTTGTGTCCGCTGTGTAAGTGATCTATATCGTGAGAAACAGCATCGCCTGAGCAGAATATGAGCAGTCTTTCACTTTCTCTCTTTTGTCCCTGATGCTTTTCTCCTTTCTTTTAATTGTCACTGCCCCTTTTCTTCCATTAGTCTCCATGCTGCACTCAAGCCAAGAAGTCTACATGACTCTCATATTTGTCAGGCGGTGGTCTGTTCCCGCCAAAATCCACCTTCATCGCCCTTTCATTCATTCCTCTCCTCTCCAGTTTCCTAAATGTTTGCAGATGAACACTAATAGTCTCCTCTGTTTGTGGATGACACGCTAATTAATCAAGCACACCATGCTGGCCAAACTGGTAACAGCCAACAGTTCCAGTACGCAGCTAGCTGGCAATAACCAGTTTGTACAACCCTGAAGGGCTGTGACTTCATGTGTATGTGTTTGTGTGTGTAGCAGTTGTTCCTGGGTGGAAATACCATAATACTACATGAGTTTGTGTGTGTGCGTGTGTGTGTGTGTGTGTCAGTGCGGGGATGTGTATGTGCACACATTTAGAGTAAGGTAGTGTGTTTACAGCCCCCTGTTGCATTGGTCAGACTCTGATACAAAGCTATTCATTATATGGTTGTATGGTGGAGATATTATGCAGTCTGGGCTCATGTCCAGAGGTTATTGGACTCCTGCCACACATTAAATATGTTCCACTTTTTGGTAAACCTCTCCCTCTATCTCTCCCCTCCCTCTGTTTTTGTTTTCTCTCTAGCACACCTCATCTTTCATCACATCTTGCTCTCTCTCTCTCTCTCCCTCTCTCTCTCTCTCTCTCTCCCTCTAGCACACACATCTGACCAAAATAAACTAAACAATAATTTCTATTTAAAAAAAAAAAGTCTGGGCACTGTACACTCAGTTCCATGAAATGATTGATTTTTAGTCATTACAGCATTGTTTAGTTTGATCGGTTGTTTGGAAAGGGACTATTAGTATGCAAATCCTGTGGAGTGTTAGCGCCCGCATTTGCAGCTGATTGCTATTTGGCCAATGGTAAATTTGTGTTATCTAACACAACACTTTGATAATTCTTGCCTTGCTGCTCCGCAAACATCCAGAACAACAAGGAGCTGTTTTGAATTTTGCTCATCCTCTTGATTGAATTCTGCAGCTTGGTGGCTCTGTGTGTTAACACATGCACATAAACGCATGCACACTAACACACGAGCTCAAACACAAACTAAGAAGACTTCTCATTAATTTTCTTTGCAGGAAAGAGGGAGAGAGGGATGTAGGCTGTGAAGAAGTGCAGAAGGATTGATGGGAAGCAGGGAGGTACAGGCAAGGTGATTAAAAACTCAAGCTACAGATGTTTCTGGAACACTTCAAAGTGGTACGCCTGCCAGTGCCAGAGCTGGGCATGATGCATTATTGAGATGGTGCCCACCTGGCACCTGCCGCTGACATCACATGCCCGGTCCACCTGGCACCATGCAGTCACGTGGGTGACACTCTGGGTCACACCTCCCTGCACAAACCCAGCTCCCGGTGTGATGAAGGGCGTCAGGGGAAACGGCACACATGCTCAACACAGACCTCAAAGGCACTAAACTGGGGCATGTGCAGTTTGTAAACTTAGCTTCATGAATGAAAAGTGAGGAGGCAGGAAATGTTCTTGTGAAGGATTGCGATGCATTTCCTCTCTTTGCTTGTGTTTTGAGTGAGAGTTGCTACATGTGAATATTTTCTCTCCTACCTACAGGATTTATGCTTTGAGTAGAATTTTACCTCGTCACTTAGCTTGCAAATGCCTGTTTAAATCTACAACACAGCACAGTTGTGTAATGTTTAAGCAATATTGTGTTTTGTCTGTATGTGCTGAGGGAAACCGAATGGCAATTTGATGATGCACTACAACAATTTAATTTCTGATCAAGTCAATTAATGAAATAAAGAACAAGGAGAAACAGTAGAGTCCATATTATTAGGAATATTGAGATAAAACCTTGGGATTCTTTCAGGAATGTATTTGCCTTTGGAGTAGCCAACAGAGTGATGCAATTCTTGCTGCTTAATATTTCAGCAGCCCCCCCCCCCCCCCCCCCAAACCTTCTGTCGAAGAATATTTAGAGGTCACAAAGTGTGTTTGTAAGTGTGCATGAATATCTGTGTGTGTTTCTCCTGCATGTGTCCCCTGACACCTGTACTCTCTCAGGGTGTGAGGAACAGACAGAGGCCAGAGCCACAGTCACAGGTCTCAGACCAGTGGGGTGTGAAATGAATCAGAGGGCCAACACACTCTCCCCCTGCTGCACACTCACACACAATCACTCTGTGATGTGTGTGCCAGAGAGGGGAAAGAAAGGAGAGCACTGGGAAAGGACAAAGACAGAAAGAAAGAACAAGGGGCAGAGACATGAAACTCCTACACTGTGGTTCTTGACTGCGACAGCACCTCAGTAAATAAAGTCAGTATAAATATTTATGAACGCTTTTACACTTTCTGGTGAGAGATGGTGTTTGGCGTAATGGTGGTTTAGCACACCGTGCTGGCCAAACCAATATCGGCCAACAGCTTCCAGTACGCAGCTAGCTGGCAATTACCACTTTGTAGCCTACAGCCCTGAAGGGCTGTGAGTTCACGTGTTTGTGTGTAGCAGTTGTTTTGTGTGGAAACACAGCAGTAATACAAGTGAAGCATTATTCCTTAATAGGAGTACTGCTTTTTCTGGAATTGATGGGAATTTGGAGGTGACGGAGCACATACACATATATACACTGCATACACAGAGTACATAGCAAATCCAGACCCATCAATAAAAGAGGAAAAATCAACAGACATTAGAAGTAAAAAGTCCCCATCCGCTGAAAATGAATTTTACTTATTGTTTTTTTCACTTGGATGTTTGAGCTCCACCGTGCAGAATGGTGTATGTGCAGAATTTGACAGCTGAAGCAGTTTACACACTGATCTGCTGAAGGGTGAACGTTTCTCTGTGCTAACTTTAACTCTAAGTGAAACACGTGGACGTACCAAACGATTTTCTGATATCACAAGTTCTACTTAAGGCCAGTCATGGTCCAATGTGATGTGGAAACATCCAGTGCACATCCATTGGTAATGTACTTTTCAGTGACACGTGTCCATTGGTTGAAGTTTTTAAATGAACAATGTTTGCATACTCATAGATTTTGGATCTGAGAGGTGTTAGATGTGATTTTAAAAATCATTGATGAAATAACAGAATGTTGATGTGGAAATGACACACAATGAATCAGTCACAAATTTTTATGTTTTAAAACATGTCTGGAGTCGATCTTTAACAACAGGTGTCAACATATTAACACTGATTGAATTTGAACTGATGAAAAACTGAAGATAAATCATTAGTTTTTCCCCATAGTCACACAACTTATGAACGTGTTATTATGAACTCCATTATTCTTACATAAACTCAGTACCTTGACTATATGTGGCCCAAGACTCTCATGCTCACAACCTGCAACTCTTCTTCTGGAAAGAGCAAAGATGGTACAGCAACAAGAAACAGGGCGGTAGCATAAGAAGATATTCGGCTCTCTGATTGGCTGCGTCCGCTGTCAATCATTCCTGACGGCTCGGCAGCACCTCCCACAGACGCACAGCGGCAGCACAGCTTCCACCGACAATGATATTCAAGGCACTTGCGGCTCGTCTGCAGCGATAGGAGAAAAGAGGAGAGAAAGAGAGAACCTCACCTCCTCAAGCAGCGAGTGAGGTAGAGGAAAAGAGACAGAAAGCGACAGAGGAAAGAGCCAGAGGAAGAAGAGAAGAGGCTGTGGAGTTAATAAAAAAATAAAAAATCAAAAAAAGAGAGACAGCAGCGGCTTGGACCTCCAGCGAGGACTGTTTAATTGTCTGCGCTTTATTCCAAAGTGTTTAATTTGAACACAGATTCGACATGTCATCGTCCGGTAAAGACAACAGCGGTGCCCAACATGCCAATTACGTGGGACCTTACCGTTTGGAGAAGACGCTCGGGAAAGGACAGACAGGTTAGTTGGGACAGCTTGTTCACTGCATCCCCTGTAATTGCACAATTTATTTTCGAAGCGCTCCGCAGCGAGTTGAAATTTGGCCGGCTGGGTGTCTGCAGGTGATAGATAACTAACCGCTTAGTCACAAACACCTGCCCAGCCTGGTGGGGAATTTTGGGAGGTTGTTGTTATTTTTTTCGCCGGTGAACTGTCCATCTATATTTCAACACATTGGGACGAGAAGGGAGAGGGTGGGGGGGGGGTTTAGGTGGTGTTGCTTTACATTGGTTTGTTGGCTGTGCGTTGGCGTTGGACTGGGGTGTGTGTGTGTGTGTGTGTGTGTGTGTGTGTGTGTGTGTGTGTGTGTGTGTGCGCGCGCGCGTTTGTGTGTATCCAGGAGCAAACCAGCGTGGAAACCGTTCAACGCCAACAATGATGACAGTGCAACGGGTTATGAAAATCAACTTTTTGTGTCCTCACTCCCCTGTTTGTGTGTGTGCGCGCGCGTGTGTGTGTTTTGTGCGTGTGTGTGTCCTGTGATTGGAGCACAACGCCGTTAATCCCGATTTGCCTGATACATTGATCTATTCTTAGTCCGCAGGCAGGCAGGCAGGCGTTTCTCCTATAGGCTCTGACTGCAATACGTGGGTTTCCTCAGATATAGAGTAGAAGGTCCCACCTTGACAGATCACACCACGAGCTGCTCACAGAGCTGGGAAATAAGAGCTACACTTATCTATATTCATACACCCCAGGGGATGTAACTGGGCTTCCTGAATAAGGAGCACATGCTTTATCTCAGCGTAGATAGCAGTGACACTGCAGTTTGTCAAAGTTGCAATGCACATGTAGCCTATAATTTATGATAAAAGGGGTTTTCGTTCCACAGTATTTAAGGCTGTTTTAGGTGATGCATGTATGTTGGCTCGGCCTGTTTGTGTGTGAGTACTATGGTATAGTTGAGTGCTGTTGTCAGCATTGGTGACTGTACAATGAGAATCGTCTGCGGTCAAGTACATGCAGCCAGTGGAGCCATGTGAAACAGAGGCAGGCACAGCCCTGTGTAGGCAGACATGGCAGGAGAGATGCAGCATGTTTTGCAAGCTCACCACCCTTAAAGAGAGAGATAGAGAGAGAGAGAGAGAGAGAGAGAGAGAGAGAGAGAGAGAGAGAGTCGTAGACTTTTCCTTCTCCTCTCCTCTACTCTCTGCTGAGAGATTTTCCTCCCATCTGTTGTCTAAAACGGCTACAATAGGCGTTACTTCCCCTACCCGGTCCAGCTGGTCATGCTGAGCAGCCGTGTGTGCGTGTAAATGTTTGTGCGTTCTCTCAGACAGTATGCTTTCTTGAAATATTCTCCTGGTCACTTCACTCACCTGGCCAGTCCCCAGCGGCCATTAACAGAGTTTGTCTCTTCGCCCTCCCATGATGTCAGTGTATGTGTGTCTTCATAACTGGTGCCCCTCTTTGACTGTAAGGACATTTTGAATACACACAGTGTGTCTCCCACCAGAAATCCCTAATAAGAGTAAGATAACTGTAGTATGATAACTGTAGTACGATCTAAGGGAATTTAACATTTAACACAACAAACGCAATGATAAAAACACCTTAGCTGGACTCCCTTTCTCCTGCGACTAATGTTTAATCATTTGTGTTTACAGGAGGATCTCTCACTAACAGCTAGACTCCGCTTTCTTTCAGGTAGCAGATCGCAGGAGTGTCTAATGGCTGTTTGTGGTGGTATAGAGCTTGCAGTAGTATGGTCTGTTGGGGACAGACGTTTAATGACATGGTGTCGCTGAGATCATCCACGCCTCAGGATGTATTTACGAGAATGTCCTGTGTAAGTGGAAGAGTATGTAGCTTGTGTCCTTGGAGCTCATGTCTGGTTATATTAACTTTTAATTTGGAGAATTCTCACTGTGTTTCATGCAGGCGGGAAATTGTAATCATATAACACATATTCATTTTGAATGCTTTTGGCCTGGTTTTTGAATTACATTTTCATTTTACAAATGTGCAGCAATAACGGGGCCCAGCATTATGAGTGTGTGTGTGTTCCGTGTTAGAAAAATCATTTGCTTACTGGCGTCTGTGTAGCTGACCCGTGCCAAACCTATTCAGATTAATGACAGTGCATAAGATCCCATTCGCCCATTAACTATTCGTTAATCTGTCAGATCTCTTTCCCAGGCCCCACGGAAGGGGTTGGCCTGGCAACTGTAATCGCCCAATCGGCCGGGCTGGATCATGAGTGGCAGCTGGGACCATCCAGTGGGCTAAATCCCCCCGTGAGCTTTCCCAGGCTGTGGTTGGCTGGTATTATTAGATGGGAGAAAGCGGAAGGCCTCTGGTTGATCTGGCTGTCCTGCTCAGAGGAGTGGTGCTGTTCCGTGTTCATTAAGTGATTAGACCTTGTCCTGACACAAACACACACACACACACACACACACACACACACACACACACACACACACACACACACACACACACACATGGCCGCCTCAGTGGTTCTGGTTTGGCTTCCTGATCTAATCCCCTACACAGCCAAAGTCCCCTCGGCTCTCACTCATGCACTCACGTGGCCCAAAGGTAGAATGGGCAGGCTCACTCCAGCATGGCAACTTAGCACCTCCATATTACTGCACAGGATAGGCCACATGGGAAAGACCACAGTTTTCTTACAGCAATGATACATGCTCCAGGTAAAATAATTAGATGGACCTTTTGTACAGTTTTTTTCTAGTCTGAACAGATTGATAAAGTATTCATACGGCGTACACCAGACTTGTCGGTCAGTCAGTGATACACCCCATATCTCTCTCTACTTGTTTTTCGTCAGGTTTATTGCTTTCGCTCCAGTATCTGTAGGCTATGTGTGCAGTCCCCTCTCAGTCAGGTGTGCATTGGGGCCTGATGGAGTCTATTGATACGGAGTGTCGGCATGGCTGGCCACTGATTGAGGATGAAGCCACAGAAGCATGGAGGCCATTTTCCAAGCCAAAGACAGACATGTTGTGCTTGATTGGCAGAACTTGGCCGGGGCATTGTGTCTATGAGATGTTTCATGTAGGTCCTGTATATGGTGTCTGTGTGTGAATGTGACACCTGAGCCTCAGCACTTTCCTCGTACCTCTTGCACTGTCAAACTGTGAAATTTGCCAATCGGCCCCATTTTCTATCAAACACTGAATTAGCCCCATGCGCTGCCTGTTAGGTTGGATAATGTTCTGTATTAGCCTCACAGGTCTCTAATCCATGTCACGATGCTACTATAAGTGAGGTAACAGTTATAAAAATGTAGAACTCCCTTTTGAATGTCTCCATCACAGCAGGGTTTGGAGTAACAGCCTTGTTGTGTTTCCGAATCTTGAAGCTTTGTTTGACAAAGCTGAAGATTGTGGATTTGTGTTTTTGCCAGTGCACTGACTTAAGACAGGCTGAATCACCGCTCTGTTCCACTAATGCATCGGAAAACACTGCTGTGTTTCGCCTTTACTTTGTTCCTGAACGCTGTTGATTAGTGGAATAGAGGCCTATTGTCTGGAAAACATTGCCTGTTAATCCAGTGTAAAGTCCCTGTTCTTTCACGAGACTTGGATATTGACAGGCTAAGAGTTGGAGGTTGATGTGTAGGCTCCTTGATTCTTTGATTGACGTTTAGAGAGTGAAATCATCTCTGCTTCAGGGGCTTTTATATTGACTGTTCATCTGACAAAAAGCTGCCTGTGATGTTGTGTCTTGCTCTCTCTTTCTCTATTTAGTTTTCTCTGTTTCTGTCTAACAGCTGGAGAGTTCTTGTTCTGGGTTCCCCAGGTTTACAAGGCATGTAAGCCAGAATCCAGCTGTTCTTTGTGTTTCCATGTCAGCAAAGGGCTGACCAGTTTGTAACTCTCAGTGTGGGTTTCTCTGTTGGTGCGCGGGGTCGTGTTTGTTTGTCTTTGTGTATGAGAGAGTGAAAGAAAAAAACTCAATTGTCTTTTCTTTTCATTTATTTACATGTGCGCACACATGCTCACATTAACCAGGTCGTTCTAGGGGTCTGGTGCATTGCATGGTAACGTAAAACCGTTAATTCGACGTTGACTGATAGCTGGTGAGCCAGGGATGGTTGATTCAGATCAATGGGCACTCCCAAAGATTTCCTGTCTGGTGGAAGAGATCCATACTGTTTCACAGCACATGATATTCCTGATGATGACAAGTGAGGAGGGAATACCCAGTCGATGCCGTCAATGGAAAAGCACTTGGCAAATCTACAGAAACTGAACGCGCATGTGTGTGTGTATGTGTGTGTGTAGCCGGTGAACCGAGCAGGTGCTCAAACTGTGGGTGACCTGTAGCCTGTGTGCCATTTAAGATAAATTTGAAACCAGTGTTGAGCTCAAACACAGGTGTCCATCTCCCAAGTTGTCTGCTTTGACCTAAAATTGGCGAGCAAGGGGAAATAAATGAAAGGCTGCGATGATAGACCCGTGTTTAAACGGGCCCATTCAGAGATTCAGGTCAGAGGAGCCCCGGCCCAAAGGCTGTGCCGTGTTTCCCCCCAGCTGTGTAGCACCCTGTGTTA
Source organism: Seriola aureovittata (assembly GCF_021018895.1). Classification (NCBI taxonomy): domain Eukaryota; kingdom Metazoa; phylum Chordata; class Actinopteri; order Carangiformes; family Carangidae; genus Seriola; species Seriola aureovittata. Next base: position 18,499,677 of record NC_079373.1, read on the forward strand.
GCAAGCTGGATCAGAGCTGTGGAGCAGGAAGCCAAGGCCTTGCATGGTCTCTGCTTTTTGACTGTCTGACTAAAGCCAAAGTCCTGCCCCCTCAGCCCTGAAATGTATCCTAAATGATGGGAGACTGGTGTGCAAGTGTGTCTGCGTGTCAGCCGATAAGCATGTTGTGGGCTTGTGTGAATATGTATGCCTTCCTGTGTGTGTGCATAGGCGGTGTTGCATCAGTGACCAGCACACACACGCAGCAACTATGCTTTGAGTAAATCAAACAGGACTTAGCCTATAGTCTTTTCACTGTCTGTAACTTTGGCTGAGGTTATATAATGGTGATGGTCTCTGTCATTTAGTGCGGTTCTCCTCTCATCCGCCTCGCTCCTTCTCTCTCCCTCTCTCTGTCCCTCTTCCCCTGGCCAGTCAAGATTCATACAGGGATTCAACCATGTGGTAAATCAGACAAGACCTCGGTGGAATTGCATCGATTGGGAGGAATGTATGTAGCCAACGATTTTCAGAGATTAATGATGAGGAAAGAGGCGGCGAACCGGAGGGGGGAGGAGAGAGAAGAACGAAGTCAAGGAGAAGTGGGAGGAGCAGAAGAAGGAGAAAAGAAAAAAAAAACAAACAAACCTTGAACTGAGACAGCATGAAGTGGTCTTGAATGTTCTGACTGCAGCTGAGGTTATTAATTAAGGCAAGGTATTGATCATTCTCTTCATTATTCTCCCCTCCTCCTCCCTGATTTTCATCTCTCTATTGCTGACCTCCAGAGGAGAAAAAGGGCTCAATCCTTAGATGGAAGGTCAGTGAGTAAGTGAAGGATTGCTGGAATAGTCTCTGTGGGCAATCATGAATGAGCACCTCTGTTTATGTGTGTGTTGTTTTGGACAGGCCCCATCACATCCTATTTGGGTTTCATCCTAACTCGGCGCATCCACTGTCACTGTTTCTCTGCCATGTTATATAGCGTGGAGAATCAGGTTAGGGTGACATGGTGCTATGGTCCATTTTCCCTCAGTTATATCAAGACACACTCCACACTCCACACTATATACACACACACACATGCTCATACAAACACCGTCTCACTGTCTCACACTGTCCATCTCTCTCTCTCTCTCTCTATCTCTCTCTCTCTCTCTCTCTCTCTCTCTCTCTCTCTCTCTCTTACTCTTTCGCTGAGGTCCCCAGCTCTATACTCGACTGCTGTGTTTCGTGTAATGTGTTATCGTCTCATGCTATTTAGAATTTCATGCTGCCAGTTTTCCAACGCAGCAGAGGGAATGCAAGCAGAAACACACCATTTCTCTTTTCACCGGTGCATCAAATTGTTACATTTATATATGACTTCACGCTGTTTCTTCACTAAAAATGTGCGGCGTTCTGCCTCTAGACATCTCTGTACCAGCCCAAGTCTTTGTGCACTTTCGACGCTGCCAGTCAGTCATTAAGCCGCTCACAAAAGTCAGCTGTCATGTCTTTTGGTCTTTGTAAACATGGGACATTTACGGTGTACAGTATATTAAACGTCTGTGTGCGTGAGAGAGGGAGCCTGTCTCTCTCGCTCTCTCTCTCTCCTCTCACTCAGCTCAGATTAACCCTTGCTGAGCCGCCTGTCTGGCTCCGACTGTGAGAAAGCTGGGTTGGTTGCCAAGGTTGGTTGTCTGGTTGTCATGGTTTCCCTGCTTCTTGCTGGTTCCCAGTCTGCCCTCATGAAGAAAGAAAGGGAATACTCTCTCTCTCTTCTTATTCTCTTGCTCTCTCTCTCTCTCTCTCTCAGCTGCACTCGTTTCTCTCCCCATCTCGCTCTCTAGCTCTTTACGTGGCTGCAATCTGAAGTTAGCATCATAACAGTCAGGCTGCAAAATCCTCTGTTGCTATTCCATGCTTTCAAGTTAGTCTTTATCTGACTTCTTTCTCTTCATCTGCGTTGCCTTTGCTAGATGTGACTGTGGGAACGAGAATGTGAATGAATGTATGACTTCGTGTTTTCACATGTAAGCTGTGTGTGTGTGTGTGTGTGCATGCTTGTGCAGCCTGTGTGCTCAGACATACGGTCATGGATCAGACAGGCTTGCCCTGCTCTGTGCTCTGCGCTGTGTGCTGTGTTCCCATTTAAATCTGGGAGATTAGCACATGTGGGGAGCCTCGGCTTTAGTTGCTGTCAGCTCAGCTAGTCTTGGCAGGCTGTCCTCAGATCAGGGGGGAAGCTCTGTGCTCATCCCCCCATTGCTGTCTGTCCTGCTGTACCTTATCCATTAACAAATAGATGGGTGGGCCACTGACCTTGACTTTGGTAGACTTTTCAAACTGCTGCAACACACTTGTACAATTCACAGGGTGGCATTTGTCATAGCCCTGCTGTACAGAATATACATTTTAGCAATATAGTTTACTATATAGTGAAAGCAGATATTTTTTTCCTTTGCATTCTGTCATTACAACATTTTTCACGATTCTACAGGTTCCAAAAAAAAAAAGTATTATGTCTAATTAATTTTTGTACCCCATCACATTGGCTAATATTTACTGTAGGATATATCTGTTGGTACAATAAAACACTTTCTGCATTTTATGAATGTTCCTGTTTCAACCTTTTAACAGATGTATTAGTTGATTTCTTAACCTTAACTTCTTAAAATTGAATATTCACAAATACATAAAGCAGTTTTTGTACAAAATAAATAGAATGTAAATCAGGTGTAAATATGGAGTAGGGTACTAGTAGTTTACATATTGGCCATCTTGCCTGTGATGTCTTGCCATAAAGAAAATATGTTTGCTTGCAATATTTTACTTACTGAAGTATTGTTGAGTGAATACAGTTTATGACTTACATTCATTCCATACATGAAACAGTGCCTTTGCTTCAGCAGACCAGCTGGCAGCTCCCCGTGGACTGTTTTCTGAGGAAAAAAAAGTACATGAATGAAAACGTGCGCTCATTTACTGTGTGCAGTCCTTCCCAGGTGGCAGGGGCAGAGTAATTGTGATGCACTCAGAGTTTTCACTGCCACTCGCTCTGTTGTCAGCTCTTTAGGCTATGAAGCACAATGTCGCCCATGCTTGAAACACCTGAGATGTGGCTTGGCATGTGAAGTGAAGCAGACAGGCCTCAGTGAGATTAGGTTAGATGAGCATGACTGGTCACAAATCAACAACCTGCGCTGGCTGCTCGTCTCTGTGGCACCGACTTCTGACACTTGGCAGGACTAAAGAGAATTAGCACTATGTTAGCTAGCTCGACTTATTTTATCTCAGCCTGGGAACATCAAGGAGTCCGTTATTCATCGAGAGGGGAGAGGAGGGTGGCTTAGGTTTGCTGTTCCGATAACGTTGGGGAGTGTTGTTGCCAGTTTAGGGAAAAAACCACCTGGATCACAGGTGTTAGTGCATCAGTGGTCCAGCCAAGACAAACTGTTTCTTCTGTTTGCTTTTCCTGTGTTGCCACTTCATCAGAGAATGGGTCAATGCTTTGAGTTTACTGCCAGGTCAAAGCCTCTGTCATGACTATGTATTAGGATGAAATCAGATCACAGGAAGATGTCATACTTGAAGCAGTGAGTCCTGTATCTTTGTCTTTGTGTTTTTCCCTTTGGCCTGAATTGTAGGTTCAGCCTGTGCTACTTTCCTCCAAATCTCCAGCCGTGAAGTGCTGTACTGGTTTGTGAAAGTGTTTCAGCATAAATCTTTTAATACGGCCAGCACGCTCTCCCATTTGGATTTTGCCCTATTTTTATTGGCTGATGGTCGACCAACCAGCATTCAACTTACTCCCTGTATTGTGATATAACCTGTATTAATAGGGGAGCAGCAATATACTCTATACACATCTAAAGATCAGGAGCTTTATCCATAATGTATTATGCATCACCAAACTGTTTTCACTTTCCATGTGCTCTCATGTGACCTAACCAGAAAACGATTTCTCCTATCATTACAAGGTTTATGAAAAGAATCTAAAATTCAAGAATCTAAGACTTATGAATTATGAAGAAGAAATAGTTTGCTTTCCCTTTCAATAGGCTCAAAATCCAATTCCATACTGCTCTATGGTCAGAAGACTTAATGAAGGACTTAGTTCAGAAATAATATTCAGTTAAAAGACCTTTGGCTTTTCACAATCTAGTGAGTGCACTGTTACTGCACTGAAGGATTTTCAGGTGTCAAAAGCATACATGTATTTGACCACTTTCATTTCCTTTATTCTGTCTTCCCTCTTGCTCTCTTACTTACTTACTTTTTTTCTGTCAGTTTTTTTCTGTTTTAGTGTCTTTCCTTATTTTTTTTTGCACTCTCTCCTGACTAATGGAACAGTTGATGGAGTGATTAAGGGAAAGAGCGATGAAGTAGGGACGGTCTCATCTCTTTATTCCAGATGGTTGACTTTTTTTAATTTTTTTTTTATTCATCGCTAAAAGCTGCTTATTCCTGATGTTGCTGCTGTGTTTTGCACTGCAGTGTGTTTGTGTGTGTGTGTGTGTGTGTGTGTGTACTTGTCTGAGTGCAAGTGTTTTAGTGTGCGCTGTATGCTCCTGTTTCATGGGCTCTGTGCCGATACATAACAGCGTCTGAGAGCTGTAACTCATGGGACACGGATGAACATGAGAGAGACGGAGAGGAGGGGGGGGCCTGGCTCACAAAAGGAGACAGTTTCTGAGTGAGAAAAAGAGTCACAGCAGTAAAGCATCTCTCAGGGTCAGTGCCTCTATTATCATTCAAATCCAGCGCACACAACCACACACACACACAGAGGCGGGAATGTGCTGTGCAGCAGTAGAGTGGATGTTTTTTAGTTTCTACAGGAATCCCAGCTCTCCCTCTGACTGCAGCAGAACTCTGACGTCATCACTGGAGGAGATGCAGCCACAGCAGGAAGGACTGCTCTCAGTATGAAGCCTGAGGACACGCACACACACACACACACACACACACACACACACACACACACACACACACACACACACACACACACACACACACACACACACACACGCACACACACCTCCGCATACCTTTAGGACATTTAGGAAGCTTGGTCCTCTGCTCTTCAATCCTGTCCTCTGTTTAACCTCACAAGTTTACGTGTGTTTACATGGACTTCGCAAAGTATTTCATACACTCTGTATATAGAAAACTGCAGTTGATGTTGTGACTTGCAGCCGGCTCGTTGCTTTGATGTGAAGAGTCGGTAGCTATAGCAACACAGGGACTCATTTTTATGTGCTATTTCACATGCTGAGGATATGAGTGTGGCTGTGAGTTAGTTGTCATTTTGGATGATCAGCTGTGTTTGCTGTCCTCACTGCTGTTTTGACTTATTATGGTTAATATAATGATACCATGAATGTGAGCCAGCAGTGTCCATCTATGTGTGTCAGAGTCTCTGCATACATGCGCCTCCCTGGCTTTCAGAAAAACTGACGACATATGCAGGTCTGCGCGTGGCACCGCATGACTCATGTGAGTGTATTATTATTATGGCCATTATGGCAGTGGCGTTTCTCTTTCTGTAATGCACCTGTTTGCTTTGGTGGACTTACAGTAGCAGCTTCCTCTGGGTTTATGTCATGTTTAGGGCTGTAATCAAAGGTTTTTGGGTTACAGCTGCTTGCTGCATCTTTTTTTTTTTTTTTTTTTTAAATGCGTTTGCTTTATTTCAGCTAACTGCTTCTCATAAGAAAATGTTGTCATGGTGCCTCTTGGAAATGTTTAAACCACATCACTTAGCAAGCGGCAATGACATTGTTTTATGCTTATGAGTTGAGGATGGCACCCCACCTCACTTATTCACTTGATGATGAAACTAACCTTGGAGAATTTATTAACTAACCCTGGAGATTTTTTATGCAGTAGAAAATTGCACAAAGACTGTTTTCATAGCACAGAGAAAACGGAAGAACCTATACCATATTGTCACCCCTCATGTAACAAAATAACCTCATGTAGCAACGGGACTACATTCCTTTATCTAATCTCAGAAACTGCTTATTATGGTTACCTTATGAGACACACCAGAACCTACTCCCTCTTTTCTCTTTCTGTATCCATAATCCCTCTTGTCCTACATGTCTTGCCAACACTTTCATTCTTGACCCTCCCTCCTGCCCTCCCTCCCTCCCTCCTTCCTCCTGCTCCCTTGTTTCCTCGCTTCCTGCATAATGGAGGTATTCCCCTGCAGCCTCCACACCTCGCACTGCCATTCTGCTCAGGTAGGGCTCATTTCATGCAGGATGATTAGATCTCACTGGCAGCAACTCAGGGTTGGATAAGTGAGAGTGTTGTGGGCCTGCCTGCACAATAGCAGAAGGAATTCAATTAAATCTTTACATACATATACTCCCATTATACAGACGCATGGGGGCACATCACCTACAGCACGCACGCATACTCATTCGCTTTCACACATTCACACAGATACATAAGCAAGTATGCATGTAAAAAAAATACACATTCACATACAATGTAACTGATATAATATAGTGGCTATGGCTTTGTATGTTTTTGTTTTAATAATTTTTTGTTATGAGATTCCCCCCTTGCCCCTTCTTCTATTCTTCTATCTCACATTTCACATCTTTCCGACTTTGAAGGGAGAAAAAGCAAAATATAAAAAAAAAAAAAATAGCACATCACACGTAATTTGCGAGTGTGTGTGTAAATGGGCTAATTTATTGTGAAAGGAGCCTATCATTGCAGGTCTAATGGAAGAGGCATATCCTGTGTTGGCTTTATGGGCCAGAGCTGGTAATTGCTTGTCTGATTTGAGCAGAATATATCATCGTACTTCATGTTACAAACCGCAGGGGAAGATGGCAATAGTAATTGGACATCGAAATAAGGCGAGCGTGTGTGTAATTTTCATTTTCTTCTTTCGTTTGTATCAGTTTTTGAAGTCTCACAACATTGTGTATGCCGCGACGTTATAACGCTAGATGTTTGGTATGTTTGTCAGCACAAAGCAGATACGAAGAATTCCATAACCCTTAGATGCATAAGTGGGTCAAAAATGACCCGGTGAGGTTGTTTTCTTGAAATATCTTCGTAATGATGACCATCTAAGTGATAATAAAAAATTTCACAGTCAGAAAAGCTACACATGATATAGCGAGCGACTCTGGTACCGATAGAGATTTTGAATATTTATTTTAGGTGATAAGTATTTATATGCATATACAGTATGTCATTTTTCAAATAATTTGAAAAGATAAGTGCAGCCCACTACCCCATCGCTCCTACTGTGAAAATTTAAAAGGATGCTTGTCTCTTATGAGGACAAATAAAGACCTTCTGTGAAAGTTTAGTCAGAACAACGTGATGCAGGAAATGGGGAACATTTGGTGTTGTTCGCTCATGTCTCTAATGCCCTTAAGCTTGTGATTGTGTCTGAACAACTTGGGCTGATTAGGCTTGCATGGGACCTGAATTTATTACTCTGTCTTCCCTAGTGTCATTATACTTCCACCTCTTATATTCACTCCTTAATGAGACTTTATTAAATATTCAAACCTTTACCTGGAGGAGCTCAGTGAGTGTGTGTTTTTCTTCCTGTGCGTGTTCCCAGCTCTATATTCTTGCGTATCCCTGGGTGTGTATCAGTACTTTTGATCTCTCTCTTAGCACTGACAGTTACAGCTAGACATAAGACAGACAGACACAGGAATACATTTACACGCACCTGCAGACAGACATAATTTAAGTCGGCGTAATAATTTGTTATTCCAGAATTTACCATCCCAGCTGATGAGGAGTCCAGGCTAGTTCAGGCTCATTAAGCCTTAGAGAGATGCGCCCGCTGCCTGCGTGTGTGTTAGCCTCACTCTGGGTCTCTTCTCTTCTTATTTCATTCCTGCTCTCCCTCTTCCTTTCTCTGTCTGTCTCTCCCTGAGCACAACACTAAATCAAGCAGACCTTTTAATTAAAAGACATTTTTTCTCTGCTCTAAACACCCTATAAACAGGCAGAGCTGCACATGGACACAAACACAAATGCACACACAAAACACACAGTACCTCTATGCTCCCTCTTGAAAACATATACAGTGAACTGTATATCAAACCAATCCAATAAAAGGAGGGTTGAACTTTGGGAACACCACCTGATTCCTCATGTTCTCACCTCTCCCACTTGTTTAGAGGAGGTAGTTAATATACCCCCCTTGTCTTGTTTGACTTTAGGAAAAAGATCCTGCCACCTGCCCTGGTCCCCTTTGAAGATCTCTTTTAATGAAGTGCTCTTGTTCCCTGTGAATTACACTGTAGCAGTTTCTATGTCACGTATGAGAAGTCCCATGTATGAGGGCAGAGAGGTGAGAGATGAGTACTGAGAGCTCACAGAGGCCCTCTCTAGGGGCCCAGGATGTGTGTCCAGCCTGCGGAGTGATTCATTAAGCGAGTCCCAGGACTCACATCAGGCCTATTCTGGTTCACGCAGAGGCTCTCTGCCTGACGTGGCCCTTGCCTTTAGATGTGCTTCACACACATGGCAGTCTCTGATGTCTCACTGAGAGGCTGAGACTGATTGGTGGAGAGGGGGAGAAGGGTCCCCTGTCTATCTGGCCGTACATAAGCAGTCTCGAATAAAGTGATTACTGGTTCCCATTTGGGCACTTTCCCAGCGTGATGGCTAAAGCAAACGAATTGTACTCGTTTCAAAAACAGCTTGTAGGCAGCTTATGTTTTTAATATGGTTAAATGTGTTTTAAATGTATTTTACCATTTGAAAAGGAGAGATTGGTTGAAGCTTGGATGTCAGTTTGTGCGCACTGAAACGACCACCAGTACAGCACAGTGGCCATTCATTTGAATCTCAAGCACAGACATTGTTTTCGCCCACGGCCCACAGGAAAAAATTCACACCTAATCCACAGAACATGCACTTACATACCCTCTTCTGCACACATGTGTACATGTGTGTGGATGCCTCCTGTGTGTGTTCATTAGGGGCAGATTATTCAGTGCTGGGGATCTGATAAACTGGATGAAGCTTCTTTGGCTCTGATGGTGTTTAATAATCACCCTTCAGATGAGCCAAACACACATGCAGAGTGCTCCATTATGACTTTGGTGGTGCAGAAAGCGTACAGTACACACGAATGTGCACATACAACATATTTTTCACATCTCCATGAGCACATATGTGCATGTGTGTATTGGTGTTAGGTTGTGTATGTGTGACTAATCTCTGAGGACACGTGGTGAGGGAGTTCGAGTGGAGGTGCATGTGGAGCTAATGACGGCGACAGTGGGGTTGGTGGGGCTTGACCTTCATCACGGTTCTCATCCTCAACCTGCTGCCCCCCTCAGGACACCAGTAACCTTATCACTGGTGAGGAGATGAGCAGAGCAATGCTGAGAAGAGACCAGAAGACTCGTTCCATCTGGAATCAAAAGCATAAAAACTGCATCAGGGAATCAATTTTCTTCATCTTTCCGCTGTTCTGCAGTTTGTCTCCATGTTAACGGCTTGGTGTGAGGAACAAGACATTGTGATTGTATGAATTTTTCTCACACAATATTAAATTGTAGCCTTTCACAGCCTTTTTCTTGTCTTTAGAGAATAGAGTTCCTTTGCAGGTTTTCAATGGGTCTGTTTGAAACAAAGCATATTCTATAATATCAGTAGCACGCTCCCAAAGGATAGCTATTATTCATTTTAAACATGCTGCTAGTTATTTAAACACTCAAATATGTGGCTATTAGCAAAAGCATTAAGTGATGGATTGGCTAATTTAGCTGTGCAGTGCATCACAGGGCAAGTTTAAATGCGCCTTGAAGCCTCTATTGGATATTCACCATATTATCTGAAACAGCCGTGTTTGCTTTTATGTATTTCTTTTATGATATATATGCATTCGTTACTTTTCAAGACTTTTATTCAATCTTTTTAACCTTGAAAAAAGCAATATTTAAATTCCAAAGTTCTTAAAATGATAATCATGTGGATGAGTGATTAGTCCAATTATAAGAACACAAATAATGGTCTGTGTTTATCTTAGTGCAGCTGGTTAGTAAAAACAAGTTAATTAAGCCAAGCCACATTAGCCCTATATGAGATATTATTTTATTTGGACATGTAATAGCTTTTAAATTGTCTGACTGCTCATATATTTCCAATCAAAAATCGCAAATGATCCCCAACATATTAAAATCACTGGGCGCCTTGCTTTAATAGGGGTTCCCCAAATTCCCCTAGTCCTGCAGTGATATATGAGTTAAATCCATAGAGCAGGGCAGAGAGCTGAGGGCTTTTTAATGGGTTTTACCAGCCTCATTCTTTTTCAAAGGTTCTTTTTCCTGCTCTGCTCATTTTCCTTTTTTCCATCAGCTTCCTCCCCTCTCTCTCTCTGTCTCTCTGTCTCTCTCTGTCTCTCTTTCTCCCTCCCTCCCCTCACCCCTCTCACCCTTTTTTTCTGCCTGTCCAACTCTTCTTTCCTGTCCTCAGCCTCCCTCACCGCTTTCCCTGTGGCTTTCAGCGTCACCCTGCTATTTCGCTCTTCCTCCATCTCTCTGTATTACCCCTTTTCAGTCTAATGGGATCACTGGTGAGCATGTCTCCCTCCCTGGCTTTGCTCTCTACTATATCGTTGCTTATCGCTGTGAAGTTAATGAAATGGAGGACAAGAATGACCCCTTCCTTTCCATCGCTCCTTCCCCACCTTTTTTTTTACCCACAGCATCTCCATCCCGCCGTTCCGACCCCCTCTCTTCTTAAACATCTTTACTCTTGTGTCCTTGTTGTTCCTTCACGCTGGCTTTGAATCTTTATTTCTTGTGGTTCATGCCTCAAAATACTGCTTGAAAGATTATTGTACTCCCCTCTCTCCTGTCTTTGACTCTTAATCCTATTCTTCACATGCAATCAATAAGGCTGTAAATGCATTTCTTCCCTTTCATCAGTATTGTTATCTCCCACAATCCTTTTTACATTTCTGTATTCTGCAGCTTTACCTAACATTGAAACGAAAAGGCCAGGACGCATATAATGTTGTGTGCTAGGTAAGCACAAACACCACCTGCCTGCCTACTCCCCTGACCTTCTTTAATGCTTTCTTTTCTCTCACAGGCAATATTGGACTTTTATCATTGACCCAGAGAGACTCAGAGCAGTCTTTGTATAGGTTGTAATGTACAGTGTGAGAGGAGGTGTGTGTGTGTGAATTGGTGTGTATGTGTTGTGTATACACCAGCGCTCTTATCTCAAATCACTCTACCTGTCAGAAATGTCACACATGGTGTTGCCCACACAGATGGCTTTGTTGGTGGGCTGTGCATACCGCTGTCACTGTGTGTGTGTGTGTGTGTGTGTGTGTGTGTGTGTTTGTGTGTGTGTAAGTGTGTGTGTGTTTTTGTTTGTACTGTATGGCTGGCCTGTCAGTTAGAATGCAAAAATGCTGCCTGTAGCTTGGCTCATAAGGAAATTACATTATCTGTCACAAAGCCACTTGCTAAATATAGTTACACACACACACAAACACACACACACACACACACACACATACATATATATATACACACACACAATCACATGCGAGAACACCACATGTGCTGGCCTGGCACACCCGGTGAGTTCAGACAGCATCTCACAGCGAGTGGTTTCAATCAAGACAATGATGCTGTAGTGAGATCCCCCTCTGTGCATGTATTCAGTCGCCCTCCTATAATCCCACCCGCCCACGCAAACACATGTGAACATTGATATATGTTCACACCATACTTGAGCGCAGGAAGAGGCTGTTTTTGAGTTGCCTTCTGCAGGAGCACATGCTGCTGCTGAGGGAGAGTGGGAGGGCCAGTTATTTATATACCCTTTGCGTTTGTATTTCTGCACCTGTTCTCTTCAATACCTGGTTGCCCTCGTTGTTGGACACCATTATAGTCGCATATGGTCACCATGGTAACCAGCATACTAAATATCTTTATGGACCGATGAGTGATTTTACTACTTAAAACACTCTCATTGCCCTTATTTGGTCTCTGTCTCATTTTCAGTAATTTTCCCATCATGCACTTCTCATTCCATTTCATTCCAATAATGGCTACAGGCTTCATCATTTTCCCCAACAGCTGTGATTGGAAAGAGACAGAGAGAGAGAGAGAGAGAGAGAGGAAAAGAGGGAGAGGGGGCAAAGATAGAGAGACATCTAGAAGAGAGAGAGAGGTTAGGCTATTGCTCCTGCCTCTGATGATGCACCTCATTCACTTATCCACTGTAAATTTCCCTGGGCCTTTGAAACCCCAGGCCCTATTACAGTTAGGGGACTGTGTCTAATTGAAGGGAATATTATGTCATCAAAGACCCATAAGGGAACGGTGCAGATTTCACAGATATGTAGAGAAGATCAGATTCTATGGCTGCAACTAATGATTATTTTCATTATCAGTTAATTTATCAATTGTTGTTTCGATTTAGAGATAAATAGTGTTGTCTATAAAATGTCAGAAAATAATGAAAAATGGCTGTCACCATTTCCCAGAGTCCAAAGGGTGTTTCTTGAGAGGCTGGAAGCAACAAAACCATTTTTTGGTAAAAGAGTTGAAGAATTAATCAATCATCAAAATTGATGAGCAGTTAATTTTCTGTCGATGGACTAATTGTCTCAGCACCACCAGAGTCCACAGAGACGTCAGAGAGGTCCGATCTAATGGAGGAAGGGTATAGACAACTCTGTCAAAACATGGGAATGGAGATGCATGCAGTAGGAGAGGGAGCTATTATTATAGTGTTTACTTAGGGGGAAATTAAAAGGAAAGATGTCAAAAAAAGAAAGCAACTATAGACAAAAAGCCAGAATAGATGGATAGATAACCTGTGAGAGCGAAAGAGATGGAGGTCTAGCTGCAAGGATTAAATCTCACTGTGGCCTGGCCCTGTGAGATTACCAACTTGCCCATTGGAGTGCTATGAAAACGCAGGCAGATTACACACACATACACACGCACACACGCACAGACACACACACGTGTGCGCACACCCACACATGCACCCACTCGCATGCACATAAACACACAAACAATGTAGTGGATTAGGCCTCACTGCTAACCCAAGGGCCAGGGTGAAGCAGATGGCTGCCCTTTGTATTGTTATGCAACCTTACTGGGAAGCAATCCACATGGAAATGCAGCACGGTTTCAACACGCTCAAACTTAGTATGCACAGATTATATTATGTATTATAGTATGTATTTCTCCAGTGTAGGAGTTTTGAGTCACCTATTGAGAGTTTGAAAAAGAAGTGCAAGGGGATGACTGAAAAAGAGGATGAGTGGAGTAACGGAGAGGAAGTGGAGAGAGAAGACAGGCTGACTGTCAGGTAGTGGGAGGGCAGTGGCACAGTGCCAGGAGGTTTGGAGAAGTGCCAGATAAGCACACACACACACACACACACACACACACACACACAAAAAAACACCACCATTCCCAGTAGGGGTGCTGGGGCGAGCCAAGGTGACCTGACTAGGTGATGGGAGGGTCACCATGCCAACGGGGCTGACTGTCATCACCATGGCAATCTATGTCAGAGGCCGCTGAAAAGAGAGGGTAAAGGGTGATGGTCCAGGGGTTTGTGTGTGTGTGTGTGTGTGTGTGTGTGTGTGTGTGTATGTGTGTGAGCATGTGTCATGTGGTGGGAGGGTGGCAGGGCCTGTGTGTGCTGGGGAGTCAGATGGAGTCAGGCCCTCGGAGTACTCACTGACAAGCTGACATTGAGAAAGTCTGTATGGTACAATATGGGGCAGTTGTAGGGCAAGAAACCCATTAACTGTGGTTGGTCGTTGTGCTGCTCTGAGACAGACATACATAGATACACTATATGTTTTGTTTTAAAGGAACACACCAGGTTTAGGGAAATTTGTCTGCTGGTCAAATTACATGTTAACAGAAGTTTACATATTAATTATCATCTTGAGTCACATGTGTTAAGGTGAATATATTTTGTTCAGTACCATATTGAATGTGAAATTATTTTAATTCTACAGCAGGTTTAGCAATGTTCTGTAGATTATTATCTAAATTATTAAAAAAAAGATTTTTAAACTGTATACATGCATAATGTGTGTAAATAATATACTGGATATACAAAAATGGACACCACCTAATAAATTGCCACTTATAAATTCCTTATAAGCTTCAACTAATGCCTTTGTCAATAGTTAATAAATCCTTTGCTATTGATATAAGGATCACTTATCTGCAGTTAATAACAGCAAACTTTTTGGTTAGCAGGCTAAAGAAAATCAACCGACTATTTTTTAGCAAGGTCTTTAATTTATCAGTCATCAAATGTCATTTAGACATCTGGACTGAAATCCATCTCTTAACAACATTAACTCGACTGTCAATTTGCACTGATTTCCTGATGAACTAAAGAGCAAGCTAAAAAAGACAAATCAAATGTCATGTTGGAGGAGGAGGTGGAGGATATTCTACAACCTGAAACCCTGAAAGTTTATCTTCTTCTGAAATCGGTACCCAAAAAATGGGAGTCAGAAAATCTATACTTTTCTATTCTTGAAATTTGGAAATATGCAAGCCTTTGGAGAACGTAACAATGTGACAGTTCTTGTAAGTTTTGAAAACACATGTTCATTCTTTGATAACACACTAATGACTCTGAGCTGTGAACTGACTCGTCATTGTAGATGTCTGCTGAGGGAGACTTCTCTCTTTAAAGGGAATAATTTGTCAACTTCTGCCTCTGTGGTCATTTGCCATGAATCATCTATATCTTTTCTCTTCCCGCTTTAGCCTGTCAATATGAACATATTTGAGACAGTGATTCATTCAGCAAGGTCTCTGTCAGTCTTGCTGAGATTCTTTTATCTTGCACCTGCTGTCCCATGTCTGTCTAGCAGCTATCTTCGTGGCAAGGGACTCATGAACTCCTCCCCGCCTCAGTCCCCTGTCCCTGCTCCCTCATGGATGAGACTGCAGAAAACACAAGAAACTAATTACCCACAATGATTCACTGCTTTCCATTGCACATTGCAGAGACCGTCAGATAGACAACTGGGTGATCTAACCAAACCCCTCTGGGTCTACATGACACTACACTAATTTGTATATTCACACAAACACACATAACACAAAGGAGCTCCTGCGACTTAAACGTCATGTTCAGTGTCATTGCCTAAATCTTTTCGCACAAAGCTGTCACTTGCGTGTCATTTCTCTGAGCCTGTCACAGGGATATAGACCATCTTCGAGCTATATTTGTAGGATAATAAGAAATAATACATACGTTACATTTGTTGCAGGATTTCATATTGGCAGGCATTTTTGTAAGTGCAGCATTTTAATCTGTAGTGTAGCGCCAAGAGGTGTGAGTGGAAATTCAACCATGCTGTGGCACAGTGAAGGATCCCTAGGAAAAAAAACAAGATATGGGGGGGATAAAGAAGGCTTAGACAGAATTACTGTCAGAAGAAACCAGGAAGTAGTGTTTGAATGTGACCCAGAAGTTAGAGGCTTTCTATTGATTTTTAACTCACTACTTGAGGGCCTTTAAAAGCTCAATGGGGAATGTAGTGTTTATGTGGAGTGTTTATATGAACACGTTGTGAGTTAAAGTTTTACATATCATATTTGTACACAGTTTGTTGCCCACAATTTTAGCAATAGCAGTGTTTAAAAATATGGACTAAAAACAGTTTGGGTGATTAAAAATGCTATGAAACAATAAATCAAACAGACCACCTGAAGAGAGCGGTCATCTCTAGTGTTTTGTAGAACAAAGCGCTGACTGATGGTACACTGTTTGGCCACTAATACAGCAAAGGTTAGTCTAAGGTTAGCTCACAATCTCTGGCTTGTCTCAGTGGGAGGATTCTCCAGGGAAACAAGTATTCCGCAACCACTGTTTCTCTCACTCTGTCTGACTCTTGACTGCTATTAGTTTCTGGTTTTAGTTCATCTCTTATTTATATGTACATATTTGCACATGCATACATATTCAGGCCGTGACTGGTGCTGGGATGATCAGGGCTCCCAGTGCTTGCTGTGGAGAAAGAAGAGTGGGGGTAGCGCACAACCTCAGGCAGTGAGGTGAATGAGGCCAGCCTGAGATATGAGTGACACACCGACGTGGACACATGCATCGCACATATACACACACATATTTGCACACACACACGGAAGCACATTGAAACTCCCTTGCAGACAGTGATAATGATAGTCTAGCATCCATTCTTTTTTTTTTGTGAGAACAGTCATTACAGTCATCACTGCTCCTCTCTGAATCACTTACTGTCAGAGCACGTACACACACACACAAAGCCACACACACTCATTCACTTTAGATGTTACCTACCCTTTCAACCCCTGCTTCTGTATTTGTATTTTTCTTCCACCTCCCCTGCTACTGGTGAATCCCTGACATGACAGAACCCCCCCCCCCCCCTCGTTCGGCCCCCCACGGCTGCCTGTCAGCCAGGAGACAATGGGGACCAGCGCACATTTGCCTTTCTAAAGAGGCACTGCTGCTTAACCCTTCCTCTTCGCTCCATCCTTTCTGTCGACTGTGATAACTCATTAATATGTCACAGACCTGTGTGTGTGTCTTTCCAGGGTGTGTTACAGGAGGCCTATTAGTGTAAGAGAACCAGTGAGCTCTGTGATTGGGTTAAACACAGAGACCTGAGTGAGGTAAATGCCAACCATGCTCTCTCATGTGACCAAACTCATCACTGTGTACATGCCAGATAACATAGATAAAGGTCAGAAATAGGGAGAGCAGATACAATCTTTTCTCGTATTAAAATAATGTGTGACAGGCACAGCCTGTGTGAGGAAGGCAGAACTAGAAACGTGTCTAAGTGGAGATTTGCTGTTAATGTAATAAAAGAAATACTGCAAGAAGGTAATTTATGAGCGCCCGCTTTACCTGTTTGTTAGTTTCTGTGGACCCTTTGTTCATGACTGGTAGCATCTAGACGCTACAAGCTAGCTCAGCATTTTTGGAAAATGTGTTTCCAAGAATTGCATAAGAAGATTGATACCGCTCTCATGTCTATGTACTTAATATGCAGCTACTGCCAGCAGCCAGGCTAGCTGTTTCCACCTGTTTCTAGTCTCTGTGCTAAGCAAAGCTAAGCTAAGCTAAGCTAACTGGCTGCTGGCTGTACCTTCATATTTACCCCACAGTGATTTATCTTTTACTTGAGCAGCAGGTCAGAATATTCCTTTAATTTAAGATCTTCCAAAATTTTAGTGCTGTCTGGTCATGCCTGTATATAAATTATATACATTTTTTTCAAGGTGTGATTTTTATTTTTATTGGTAGAATGAAAGAAGGCAAGAGATAAATAAAGGTTAAAACCCACAAAGGGTGAGAAACATCGAGATGTTCCTCCAGCACCCCTGCCCCCCTCCCTTGGGAAGACAGATTTATGTTTAAAACATCACTGGCTGACTGAGCCAGGTTCAGCTAGAGTTAAATGCTTTGATCAACTTGCTCTTTGTGGTGTGCGTCTGACCTATGAGTGCGTTAACCAGGGCTTCCTAAGGATGGATGCTGCTCAGCACGGGGACTATGCAGCCGTGCAAACCAAGCTCTTCTCCGCTTTAGGCTGGGTCTTTAGTGTTTGTGCCCCGGGCGCTTCTTCCTGAGTGGTCCCTGGGTGCTCCTCAAACTGACATAACACTCATGCACTCGCGCACACACACGCACACACTCTAGCAATTGAACAAACACACCTGGGGAATGACATATGCATGCACACGAAATACACATGTATGTACACATGCATCCATAATGCAGAGACAAAGTTGCACATATACACACGTGTGCACACACACAAATACACACACACACATACACATACACGTACACATACATACATACATAAACAGACAGACACACAGGCAGGCAGGCACAGTATGGCCCCAGGCAGTAATGATCAGTGAGGTGCTTAAGAAGGCTGAGGTAAGCGTGAAGACAGGATGAATACAACGTGGCACTGCAGAGTATCATTTCAGGTCACGGACCCAAACAAACTCACCACAGTGGAGCTACACTTGTGTACTCAATGGCATTTCAGCTCAAAATGTTTCCTACATTTATCATATAGAGTCTAGAATGCTCCTGATAGTTATCCAACATACCAAATACACAGACGTCTTCCAAGAACAGTGACTGTCCTTTTTAGTGGGACTCATGGACACTAATTGGCTCATCATCACTTTTAATGCACTTGAACCCATGATGTTTTTCCATCATTAGACTTAGAAGTTTGATTGAGGCGAATCCTCTTGTTGCGGATTTGTTTTCTTGGCCTAGATCAGGGCTGTCAGTGGTTGGGGGGAGGGGGTGGAGCGTTGTTGGGTGTGTGTGTGTATGTGTGTGCTGCCGAGGTGCAGAGTCCCAGTGAAGTTGATTCCTGTCAAGCCTGTAGCACCACACTCAGACAGGGCTTGACCAAGCGTTTAAACGCTGCTCTAGGATTTCCCGCTAGTATGGACTGAATGGAAGTGTCAGTCAGTCAGTCAGGTGTGTGTGTGTGTGTGTGTGTGTGTGTGTGTGTGTGTGTGTGTATGTATGTATATGTGTGTGTTTGTGTGTGTGTAGATTTGGCAAAATCGAGGGGTGTTGGCAGTTCAGAAAGGCCAAAAAGGATGGAAGGCAAGCTGTTGGCATCAGAGACCAAGAGCAAAGAGAGAAGTTCTTTTTGATTTGAAATACAGAGGTCAATTGTAGCAGAATGGAGTGTGAATGAATGAGAGTCAGTCTAAAAGACAGAGAGAGAGAGAGAGAGGTGTTTATTGTTGGTTATCTGTCAAAACCAACACAACTTTCACAAGCCCTATTTTTTACTACCACTGAGAAACCGTGAGCCCTCCAGACTGACCGTAAAACCAATCAGTGGTGTAGATGATTACCACAATGAGCAGCACTTTGATTTATTTTTGATTTGAATTGAGCGAGGACTTTCGTTCTTTCAACCTCTAAACCTCAAGAGTAACTTTGGCTTTGCAGAGTTTCGGTGACAGCATTTCTTAGTGACAGCATTTCTTTCCAAAATTCATTTACAAACGCATTATATTTTTCTAGTTTGAAAACCTGAAGCAAACTCCAGGGGCAGTCCACCTTCAGGTGCAGGCAGGATTCATGTTCATTTTTCACTAAAGGGTAGTGCTTGTGAAGCATCTGGTGGCTGGATTTAACTCAGATTTGTATTATTACTTAGATTGACATATATTTCCAGTACATGAAATTCCTCATTTTGCTAGGAAAGCCCTGGAACCCACTACAGGGCCCCTGGGAATTTTTGGCCCCATTTTGTCATAAAGTACTGCTTGAAATGTGCCACCACATACAGGCAGATACACACACACACACACACACACACACACACACACACACACACACACACACACATATGCATGCTGAATCAGGGGATGCACTGCTAAGCAATAGACCTGCGAGAAGGGTATTGAAAGTCTCAGGAGAGGATGCCAGAGAGCTGACAGGAGAGACGGAGGGATGATGGGACGAAAGGACACTGAGGAGGTGAGAGTGATTGGTCGGGGGGGATGTAGTGTTGCTGTGGGTGATGGGCAGGGCAGGTGGATAGAGACTGGCAACATGACCAGGGTGGTGGTGCTGTGAGAGGAAGAGTGTGTGTGTGTGATGTGGGGTCGGCTTGATCTCGGTGGCTGGACAACTTGCTGGTGTGGGGCTTTGAGATTTCGAGGAAATGTGTGCTATGTATGTGCGAGTCTTATGTGCCTCTGTGCTCTTGAAGTCCCATTAAAGCAGAGTGGTGGGGGGTGGGCGGACTTGTCACTTCTGAAGGGTGGCTGTGATGTGGTGGTGGAGAGCGTGCGGGGGGGGTTGACTGTGTGAGTTGGCCTTGAGGGAGCTGAAGCCTTGGGAACATCAGTCGTCCAGAGCGACAAAGGAACAGTTTGGTGTGTTTGTGTGTGTGTGGAGACAATTTTGATTAGGGTTCAAGCGTGCATATATTTATTTGTTTTGTAAGTGTGTGTGTGTGTGTATGTGTGTGTTAATGTGACTTTTTAAATTAGGCTGCCATTGCAAGATTTAAATGATAATGGATCCATTGACCCTGAGAAATGCTGCAGTGTGAGGATTTGCGAGTGTGCAGTTTTGTGACCGTGTTGGGGGGGAAACGGGGCAGCTAGAGAATTCACTGGTTTGTGTGTGTGCACGCGCTTGTGTGTGTGGGCTTTTTTCTGTGCTGTCCTGCTTTGTCCTCTCTCCCAGTTGAACTGGACTGAATGAGGAGATGAGAGTTTAAACTTTTTGTCTGGTGTGGGTGTGTGTTTATTTTGGTGAAATGTGCTTTCCTGTTTGGATTGTGTGCAGACTTTAGAAAGAACCTCAAAAGACGTTCTCTCGCTCTCTCTCTAACTCTCTCTCACTCACTCACTCTCACACACACACACACACACACACACACACACACACACACACACACACACACACACACCAACTCAATCACACTCACTTGGCTTTTATTGGAGTAGAAAAAAGCACACAGTTTGCTGGCTGCACGGCAGCCACAACAACATTAATGAAACACTTATCTATCCAAACATATTAGCAGGCATTTAGAAATACTGTGTTTGACTGTGTCCTTGTATGTGTTTCTGCTGCTCTCGCTGTGCATCTGTCTGTTGCTCTGTGTGTGTGTGTGTGTGTGTGTGTGTGTGTGTGTGTGTATGTGTATGGAGTCACACAGTCCTACAGTTCAAGGTCAGAGTGTTTTTTTCCCTCCTCGGTACCGTCTTCACTCACAGTCTTACTGTCAATCTGCCAATTTCTCTGGTACATGCACCCTCTCTCCTTCTCATCTCTTCCCCTCATTTGGCCTTTTGCGCTCTCTATTTCTTTTCCTCTTGTCTCTTTATTTCCTTTTTTCATCCATCTGTATCTCTCAGCACGATTTTCCATATGCTTCTACCTACAGGAAATCCACCTCTTTGGATATTCCCTTTCTTTTTCTCTCGCTCTTTCCATCCCTCTCGCTCCCTCTCCTCTTTGTTTCTCTCCCTTTTCTCTCTCTCTCTTTTTCTGTCACCCCCTCTATTGTCCTGGTTAATCTGGCCCGCTCTCCGCCTGTGCCCTCGTGTCCAAATGATGCATTAATCCAGGTTACCCCAACCTATTGTTTATGATGTACACCCCACGCAATGCTCATACACACACACACACACACACACACACACACACACACACACACACACACACACACACACACACACACAAACACAAACATGCACATACACTCATGCACATATGCACATGCTCACAAAGGCCCCCCTTGTGTTGTCACATCATGCCGGCTCAACACATGACAGACAAACAATAGCCCAGTGGTGCTCCTGACATTATTGAATGTAATTTCAGACCCTTAAACACAAGGCGTCACTGACAATAAATGAATCCATCAGTTTAATTCACGGTCAGTTAGATCCACTGTGATGAATTCGTAGACTGTTTTTAAGTGATTTATTACTCTGAAAGTGTGTCTCAGTGACCTGAGACCTGTGTGTTGCTCAATGCATATGTCTGGCTGTTATCACACTGAAATACTCTTTCTCAGCAAGCTGCTTTGATTCTGTTTGTCTGCATCCTGTGATCAACTTCCATAGAAATCTTTATCCAATTCTTGAGGTCTTCTTGATTTGGATTATAAATGTCTGGTGTGATAAACCTTGATAAAGGTCGTATAGATCAGAGACACCGGGTTCTGTTGTTTGATCAGTCATAAATTCCGCCTTCTCTAATATTCTCATTTAGTCCCTGGGGTATTTAGAAATGTATTTAACTTATATTATTTGCTACAGTGATTAATTTCCCTGGGAGGTAGATCTGAGACGGTGGAAGTGTGTGTGTGTGTGTGTGTGTGTGTAAAAGACACGGTGTCCTTGAACAGGCTTATTGCTGCAGCTGGAACCTCATACGCTCTCCACTCTCCAACAGTTCGCTCTCACTGTTACACACACACACACACACACACACACACACACACACACACACACACACACACATATACACACAAATGTGCACCCCTATCCCCCCCAAATACTGCCCTTAGCCTTTCCAACCCATTCTTCCTCTTTTCTCCCATTTTCCCCAGCTTAGCAGAAGATGTGGAGGGCGTGATGGCTGCATTTTTATATGAAGACGTAAATAAGAGCAGCACACATAACAGAAGTTCATCCTCCTCACTTCTCTTCCTTATGTGTGGAGCAGAAATGGAAGGATGAAGAACCAGACAGGGCAAGAGATAGAGTTGCAGCAACATTAAGACTGTGCTTGTTTCGTATGGGGAAAGACAGATATGTTGGAAAGTTTTTATAACATCTCAAAAAAAAAGATTCAGTTATGACCAAAGGAATTACTAACTAAATAGCACCTATATAGTACACATTCCATACTGCATGCCCTTTACAGTCTCTAGGAATAAGCAAAAAATAGAAAACAGATTTGTTCTCTTTTTGGTGTTGTTTCATCATTACATTTGGACTTACTTGCTCTCTCCCTCTTATTTTCTTCCTATTTTTTCCCCCTTTTTTCTTGTGACTTTCCATGCCTTGGAGAGGTACAGAAGAAGCCTGAGGCTGCAAAAACACTGTTCTCGTTCTCTCTCTCTCTCTCATTAACTCTCTCTCTCTGTTGCTCTCTCCATCAAATCCTCACACATTCATACGTACAGCAAAGGACACGAATACACACACACACTTCCTCCAGGCCCCTTTGCATTCTAGCCGCAGGTAGAGCCTTATGAAATGCTGTGAAATAATTTCTCAACTTCCCCTTTTACGATCAGTGCATATATTTATAATGCAGTCGAGTGTAACCTGAGAACTTAAGCAAGTCGAACTCACTTGAGTTACTTTTTATCCTTGATTTCCGTAGTCAGCTCAGGTTGCTTCCCTCTGTCTCTCTACCTTCTTTGTTATTTCTTGCTGTTATGACGGTTATTATAAAGCGACAGGGCCTTAAAACATATTTTTGACACGAGCCGTTACACACAGCACCTGGCACTGCAGAACAGTCATCGTACCTCCAGTGTGCATGTCTAACGGCGTGATTTCACTGTGTTCCAACATTTAGTGCATGCCGGAGTGAATTCCTCATCTCTTTTCTGTCTTGCAGGCGCGAGATATTCCTATGATTCCATTTTGCAAGCGAATCATTTCATGGGTGTCACTACAAGTTGTGTTTTCTGCTTGAGCGAAGATATTGAAAAATCTTCCACTACATCCATTTGTGGATTATTGTCCAATCTGTTTGATGTCAGTCTCCATTCCAGTTTCTCTCAAGCGCCTCTCCTTCCTGTCTTGCTCTTGTTCTCGCTCCCGCTCATGACACCCTCTCTTTACTTTTTGCTGTTATTATCTCAGCCCTGCATACCTTAACAACTCCCTCACTTCATTAGCTGTTCACATGGAGGAGAACATCCCTTTCTATTCACGCCTCAATGGAGGGATAAACCGAAGTGATAAAAGGATAGGAAAAGGGTTCACGGCCCGTACATCTTTCGGTAAAGGAAACCTGAAGGCTAATAACTGTATGTCTCCTCTCAACAGCTCTGCGGAGGCACTGTTCTTGGTATGTGCTGTCTGTGTCTTGGTTAGGCAGGCATGAGTAAAGGCATGCGCAGGAAGGGGAAAGCCCTCTTAGAGCTTGGGTTGAACTTTGGCTTTGAGACCGGGGCGGCTTTACTTTGAGTCTCTTAGCTTGATGGGTTTTATAGACTCTCTTTCCAATCTTTTGTTCTCTAACTCTGTGCAGGGACCGTTGCAAGTGAAAGTAGCAAGAGAAACATTTTTGGAGTAAGACATTGCTATTTCTGCCTTGGCTAGGCCTTAAAATCAATAGGAATATTCCTGAAAAAGCTACGCTGCGTCCCTGAGTAGCTCCTTAACCCTCTGTACCCAAAACCGGTCTTATCAGCCTCTCCCAGCTGGGCCTATGTGCATCAGAAGTGAGCAGGAGTATAAAGCTTGGATGTATATATAAAAAAAAGGCTTTTAGATTCTGTGTGTGTGTGTTTGTGTGATTTTTAAAGAGTGAGTGAATATGTGGGTTCACAGGTTTGTGTTTTTTATGCAGCATACGTATGTGTTTTTATATGTGTAGTATATCTCTGTGTGTGTTTACTGTATGTGTGTGGTCATAAACATGTCAGTG
The DNA here is from genome assembly GCF_021018895.1 of Seriola aureovittata. Taxonomy (NCBI): domain Eukaryota; kingdom Metazoa; phylum Chordata; class Actinopteri; order Carangiformes; family Carangidae; genus Seriola; species Seriola aureovittata. Next base: position 18,523,833 of record NC_079373.1, read on the forward strand.
GCACTCAGAAATTGAAGGTGTGATGATCTACTCCAGCTGCTGAGGCTGCTGCCACCGCTGTCATAGTCACACATACCTTGTTTCCTGACCATGATGCATTGGGGCTGAAGCGCGTAGTCTCTGACAGTTCAGAACGAAGGGACGGAGAAGGACAATTTGTCACACATGTATGCTGGATGTTCAGTTGGAGCTCTACTCTGGAGGCTTAGTCAAGAGAGGCTGCCATTCTGTCCCTCTAACCTCAGTTTTAGTTCTTTTCACTGCCTCCCAAATGAAATATTTTCTTTCTATCGTTTTATGTTGTTACCTGCAAAGTGGCTTTCAAATGGCTTTCAAAGAGAATTGACAGAAATAGAAAAAAAAAAAAAAAAAATCCACCGGGACATGTTATACCCCTGGCGGTATATACATTACAGGCACAATTATGTCAAAAAAAGAGGCGAAGTTCTGCTCAGCGTTCGGCTAAACAGGCCGTCAAGTGGGAAATGACTCTGGTTTCAACAGAGGTTCCAGAAACAGCACAGCCAATCCTTACGAGGATGAAGCACTTCTTTGATCATTACTTAAGAGGCAAAAAGGCCTTCTCTCCATTTTAATTTCTGCCCTTCTTACCTGCGACCGGAGGCTAGAGCACAGCCAGGGAGGCAGCAGAAGAAAAGGCTGTGCACTTTGAAGTTATTGAAATGAGAGGAGGAACAGGCGGAAAATACCAGGGAGAGCTAAGTAAAGAACTTGTTGAGCTGCTGGAGAGGTTCTCCCAAACTGTCAGCATCAGCTCTCTCTCTGAAGAATTTTATTATTATTATTATTTTTTTTTTTGGCGGGGGGGTTTGAAAGTGAGAATATTTGAGGGCTGTTAGCTTTGTGTCTCTTAGTAAATATATTGTGAATTTTTTTTCCCACCACATGTCAGTTGCGTACCTGAGCTTCGGAATATCCAACATGTGCCCCCAGCGTCACAGCAGTTCTGCAGCGGCCGTACATCGTCTCTAATGAGACACGTCTGCTTGTGTTAACCTGTTTGCTAACTCAATATGGTATGGTTTATTCAACAGTGAAGTAAGAAGCTGTCAGAATCCATTGATTCCTTGGATGAGAAATCCCGCAGCAGCCGTCACCCTGGAAGGCGCGTCGTACAGCTCTTAACCCTTTAGAGAATGGCTGCTCCTGACAGGGTCAGACTGTTGTCATCTGCGAGCGGTGAGGATCTGACACCAGTAATAAGATAGAGTCTGTGAACGCAGCCTTGGGCTTTGACGACGCTTTGCCTGTCAGGCTGTGGCAGAGTGTGGACCCTGCATCCTTAAAGGAAAGAGAAGGGGAGCTTCTTTGTGTGAAGACGATCTAGGGTCAGTTTGAGTCAGTTGGAACTGAGTTCAGAGAATAACTAAGGAGCACGTGAGGACGGAGACACGGAGAAGACAAGATCGCGACTGACCTCCATCTGTCCAACAGAGCGCAATCTTCTTTATAGTCAAAATAACAGTGTTGTGTGTTGATTCGGCCTGTGGCATTTCTGTTGTGAATATAGATTGGACTTAAGATGAACTAATACTGTGGCAGGCGGGGATGTGAGCGCGGTGCACAGGTGGCACAGAGAAAGGTGTCGTATTCTTTTGTGTGCAGATGGACCTCATGCAATTTTGAGCAGGGGACATGAATGATGCAATTACCATGTCCCAGGGTCCAAGCCAAAACCCATTTCCCACCTTAATGCAGGAAATGTCAGCTTATCATTCCAAAGGAGTTGATTTTTTTGCGAGCATTGCATACTCTCTCCTTTTCACCAGGAATGAATGCAGAGTGGACCAAATGTATTCAGAACTTCAAATTGAATAAAAGATGTCATTTTTTTTTATGTATGTAATACAAATGGGAAAGAAAATACAATCCCTCTTTTTTTTTTTGGCCGCCTTCAGGGACAAAATGAATTTGTTTACTCAAGTTCAGCAGTTTTCACACAAACACAGTACTTAGCACATGCTAGAAGACTTGACTTGCTAATTCCCAGTAAATTAAAGTGTGGATGTTTTCCACCTGTCCCAGATCGCTTTGCAGCTTAATGTGAGCACTAGATCTGAGAAGTGTCCTCCCATTACTCTACTCCCTGCTTAATATTTTGTCTGTGTCTGTGCTTATGCATTTGTGTGTGTGAGAGAGAGTGTTATAGTGGCCTATTAGGAATTGGATTCATGCATGAATGTGTGTGTTTACAAAGGATATAAACATCCCATACACGGAGACTGATTTTAATAATGATTATAAAGCAGAATAGCTGCTTTGATGCGTGCAGCTTTTCGGCAATTTGTCGTAATTGAGCAAAGTCTACTACAAATATTGGCTGTGGCCAGCATAATGAAATGGTAACACATTTTTTAAAAACTTCGCTGTGATTCTAAGCTGCGCTGACAGGTGCACATCACACAGCTTTAATGTGGGGGGCATCAGCAAAATATTCTGGGCTTAGACTTGCAGAACCTGAGGGTGCAGCAAAGAGTTCATGTGCAATTTACATGGTAATATGTTGCACAGGGCATCTGTGATCGTGTGTGTGTGTGTGTGCGTGTGTGCATATGAAAGCAGTATTGCTTTGGAACGTTAATTAGTCCTGATATGTTTCCCATTTCATCCACAGTTGAACGTTCCCTGTTCACAAACCTTGATCAATGTTCACTCATTACAAGCTCCCCCCATCTTTTTTTTCTCTCTCTCTCTCTCTCTCTCTCCCCCTCCCTCCCCGTCTGTCTCTCCCTCTCTCAGCTTGTATATGTATTAGCCATTACCCCGCTAATTTACGCTGCGATGGGGAGAGGAAGAAGTGAGCGGAGGGAGTGGAGGAGGAGAACACGGAGCCTGTCTGTTCTTCCTAATAGCTAAATGTTTTCTGCGGCTTGTTCATGTAACGCCAGCTTGGGAAGCTCTCGTTGACAAAGAGGTTTTAGGATGAAATATAGCAAATTAAGTATGCTTAATCTCCCTTACTCAGTAAAATAATAGAACTCTAAATGATGGATCATGAGGGTTTTCAGGAGCCCGCGTCACATCTGCTGTCAAAATTTGTCGAAGTTAAACAGCCCAGGTGTGCACTGATTGGGACTTATTCAAATAGGCTGACAATTGCTTGTTTCAAGTGTGTCTAATCAGAGTTCATTCCCATCCTAATTATTTGATATGGCTGTTTGCTGTCAGTTATTCATTCTGTTAAGGCTGTGTGCATGCTTCAGATGAGGTTTTTTTTTTTTTTTTTTTTTTTTTTTTTTTTACATCTTAAAATGAATATGGATAATAGTATTATGATATTTAGGTTGGACATCAACAGCATCTTAATCATTTGTGCCCTTATTGAATCACAGAAAGTAGGCCATTGTGATCCTATATAGTAGATGTAGTTGTCACATTGTGCTACACACACACACACACACACACACACACACACACACACACACACACACACACACACACACAGACACTACTGTCCCAGTCATGCTCAAGGTCATGGTCATCCCATCCTCCTTTCTGTTTGTCCCCATTTATCCCATGTATAATGGGAAATGCTGACTGGTTTAGGATGTGCATTTTACTCGCCCGTCCCCTCCTGCTCATACAGGCTTTTGTAAACGTGCAAAACCCTCCTGACTACATGCAGGCTTTTGTGCTTTATGGCTTATATGTATGTGTTAACTATTGTGCAGATCATTCAATATAGTAGTGTGCACAAATAAATTCAGTCTCTCAACCCCACACATTGTTCAAAAGAAAGAAAGAAATTAAAAATGTGTAGGGGCAAAGCCTGACTGACACCTTCATATTTATTGTTCCTTCTTGGACTGAGACTGTCTTGTGTGTGTGTGTGTGTGTGTGTGTTTGTGTGTGTGTGTGTGTGTGTTTGTGTTTGTGAGTGTCTGATGGGCAAATATAGGGTTAACAACTCCCAATACCTGGGGTCTATAGCTGCCATGACCCTGTCAGTTAGTGAGGCCAGGTAATTACCTTAGAATGACAAGTCTGGAGGGCAGTGTGTGTGTGTGTGTGTTTGTCTGTGTGTGTGTGTGTGTACGCAGGTGGTTTGCTCGGATGTACAGTAATTGTGCAAAGATAAGTATATGCTTGCAGATTTGTGGTTGCATGAGTTTATATAAGTATATGAAGATTATACAAAGATAATTGTATGCAGTGTGTGTGTGTCTGTGTGTGTTTGCAGGTTATATGGGGGGCTGGGAGAGATAGGAGATGGATGGAGTGTGGCAGCATTTCTTATCCCATTCAATTCAATTAAACAGGATATATTGACATGTGCAGACGACCACCTGCTTGCGTATGCAAAGCACACAGCAAGGGGCTTCGCTTGACAGCTACTACCCAAATGCACCCCTCCCCTAAGATCAGCACATATTGTTGGTGGATAGACATTATTTCCCACAAAACAGACTTCTCTTCTCTTCTCTTCTCTTCTCTTCTCTTCTCTTCTCTTCTCTTCTCTTCTCTTCTCTTCTCTTCTCTTCTCTTCTCTTCTCTTCTCTTCTCTTCTCTTCTCTTCTCTTCTCTTCTCTTCACCCAGGCTTCACTGATTAATTGAATCATATGTGGTGTGAATACACACCGTACTGTTGCTGTAGTTACATACTGTTCACATCCCCCAGTAACATACATTTCTCCCGCTCTCTGTGTCTACTGTTCATGTCATGCATTCAGTTTACAGTTTTTTGTGCCTTTGTTTTGTTTTTCAGTGTGGGTGCATTTATCTCAGGTTCTTGTAAGACGAACCCAGGCTTCCTTAATAGGAGCTATTGTCACAGACATAAAGTGATGAGACTCAAAGGGGGAGAAGACAAAAAATTTTGTTGCCTTGCCTTTGCTAATGATCACAGACATTTCTTTAACAACGTCTCCATGTATCTCTCCTCAGGCCATTTGTTTGTTCTCCATGCTACACACTCATCTAATTTCTCCCACTTGTGTGCAGTGTCCGTTTCTGTTGCACGATTCTGTGTGTGTGTGTGTGTGTGTGTGTGTGTGTGTGTGTGTGTGTGTGTGTGTGTGTATGTGTATGGGTAGGTGTACACCTCAACATGTTTATTTGTATTGCATTTGTGTCCCTGGAGATTTAAGCTACTCAGCTCCCGTCATGGTTTCAGCACTGAGGTGGGATTTATTCAAGTATGTGTTCAAAATGACGCCTCCAGCATCGCATATTACAACACCTTAATCCACAGTGGGTTATACAGAGGAGGAGAGGAAGGAGAAGAGAGAGATTGAGGACAGACAGGACAAGAATAAAGGTGCAGGAACAAAGGCAAGGAGCAGGAGGAAGAGGGAAAGTAGGAGACAGAGCATAGAAGGCTGGAGATTAGGACAGAATCAGAGAGAATGACTACAGAAGTTAAAACTGGATTACAGGTTGTGCATAGTTGTAGTCATCAGAGACTCCATTAATGGGTGCTAGTAGCATTACTGCAGTACCGGTTCTCAAGAAATGTCTATAAAATATGGCGTAAACCCTCCTTATTTTGTTGTGCAGTTGCACAATTAAATTTTGAATTTTAAATTTTTGTTTTTGATTGATGATGTTTGGCAGAAAAACACTTGCTGCTTAGCAGGTGCATAAATATTTGGCTGTTTTCCACTGTATTTTTTATAAGTATCTGTCATGTTCATTCAAAGTTTAAAAAGGTGCTAAAGGCCCACTCATCCGATCTGTCTTGCAGCAGTGTGCTTGTCTTTGTACATGCATGTGTTTCTGTTTCTATACATTTTTTTTTTTTTTGTTCATTTGGACTGTTAACGACTGTTGTAGTCACAGATATAGACAAACCACATGACATCATGGATGTGGAAGCTAGTATTATTTCTCTCACCTTGATTGACAGAACAAGGAATGGCAGATAATGTTGTGGACAAGTAGTAGAGGAGCTTAGTAGGTGTTTTCTAGGGCAGGGAGTGTTGGGTTTAAGAGCTACTGTTGTATGGTCTTTGTAGTAAATCTAATGTGGTATCTCTTTGGCAGGCTTTAATACAACAGTGCCTCCAGCTACATCTCTCTCTGAAAACGTGTTGTAGGCCTACTACATTTGTTTTGTTTAAAGATTTTAGGAATCGGGATGTGAAAACAAATAGAGAAGTGGATGTTCGGTGAGAAGCTCCCAGGAAATTGGAGAATGAGAAGCAAAAAAGAGAATATTTATAAGGAGAGAGTGGATTTAGAGGAGAGATCAGGCCAGGTCTATAGGTGGTGATAAGGAGAGGCAGAGCTTTGTAAAATTCTGTCTCTGCCCTCTCGCCAACCCTCAGGCCTGATCCCATTCTGTCTTTGCTCTCAGTGCTGCGTTTAGTCCTGCACACTTCACACACTCTGCAGAATGTTGATCGTGTGTGATTCTGCACAACCGCCGATCATATTCAATACCAATGTTTTTTAACGTTCAGTGGCACTTTAAAATAATTATTCCTGTATCCATGCATGGCTCAGAATATAAATGATGTTCTGCAAAATGGTCTAAAATATGAATGTAATTCCTTGGGAGATGGGAGGCCGGTTTTCCTTCTTAACCCTGCGTTCCCCTCCTGCAGCCCCATCCCCCAGCCCCCTCCCCTCTTCATCCCATCCTCTTTTCTGCCTGTTGAGTTCTTGAGAAAGATATCTCTCCTGACCACACATCATGCTTTAATCTCATTCATGCTCCCTTTTTTTCATAGCAGCTTCTGAGTGGGCAGTCACTGGTGTGGACTATTTGCTGTACTTTTGCAATTCCTCCTGGGCTTGAACTGTTTTTTTTAAATTTTTTTTTTAGCTCTAATTCTGTGTTTGTGCGCAACCTTTAGTCCCATGTTCACAATAAGGGAAACTAATTTAAAGGGCTTCCAAGTGTAATCTTTTAAGCTACACCTCTACTTAATAATACCTCTCCTGTGATTGCCTGTGAGGGGCTATTTAAGATGCTTGTTTCTGGGACTTAGACATTTCATAATCACTCTATGATCTCATTTCATGGGCTTAGGCTTCTTTTATTCAGTGGGGCGCTGGCAGGGAGGAGCAGCGAGTTTCATATTCATCTTTAGCATCAAAAACAAGGGGGGTCTTAAATATACTGGAATGAAAATCTTCCAAATGGATTAATGTTAAAATAATAGTCATATGTAACACTGAGCGATAGGGCTGAAATCAGTACCACAATATTACTGAGAATATTTTGCCTGCATCATTTTAGATAGTGGAAAATGTTTGTAAAATTACACTTAAAGTAATGATGATTAAATCAGTGACCTATGTCATATTTTTATGGATTAAATCAGACAAAATGCATGTATAAAACTAACTGTCAGTTACAGCTTGCATGGAAGCTTTAATTTGGACTCAACAGCATGGTGTGATCATATTGTCAAGATATGATTGCATCAAATGTTTATATATGTTGGAGCTGAATTATGATATAATTATGATATTAGGTTTACTGTGCTCTCTGGGTCATTGTCATTCTGGTTAGTCAAAGCAGAAATCTGTATCTCGAATCAATCTGCTTTCTGCAGATTGATACCATTCTCAAATATATACTCTTAAGCATAAAGCTGCCGCCAAGAAATACAACAAATCCCAACAAACAAGATATTACATATTAATTAGTGACATTTAGAGTTGCTGGTGGGTGGATTTTGTTACCTTTTGACAAAGCCAGGCTAGCTGTTCCCCTCATTTCCAGCTGTCATGCTAAGCTAAGCAAAGCTAACTGGCTGCAGGCTGTGGCCATATATTTACTGGACAGAAATGAGAGTGAGATTGCTCTCATATAACTTTCTGCAAGAAAGTGAATAAGTGTAATCCCCGAAATCAAAAACTGTTCCTTCAAGTTTCTTTTCAAAGAGGCAAAGAAAAGCTTATTATGCAGACGTTTCATCTATTAACTGTGGAATTGTGGCGTTTATTTGTTGTTGGTGACTGTAAATGTAAAGATATTTCTCCAACACGATCGTTGGGAGAACGTTGAAACGAACTGCTTTCAGTAGGGATGAGAGGTTAGCTTGCTGCAAAATGAGTCACATCGCATACTGAAGTAGATGTGGGGCCAGAGCTGAGGCAAAGAGAGAAAATGAGAAAGGGGGTTTTATTTTAGGATGAAAAAAAAGAGAGGGGATCTAATCCAGAGCTATTCTCCCCCTTCTCACTCATTGCTGCTTCCCCAGACAGATTACTGGGCTTTGAAGGCGCCCTCTGCAGAGGCAGATTTTTAAAATGGGGGCCATTGGATGGGATTGAGAGGGGTGGAGGCGGTGGGGTTGGGGGATGGAGAGAGGATAGGATATAACTCAGAGAGGGAGATTAGTAGAGAGAGAGAGAGAGAGAGAGAGAGAGAGAGAGAGAGAGAGAGAGAGAGAGAGAGAGAGAGAGTTTATGAGTCTTTATCAGTGTATGTTTGTGTACTGTATGTTCCCATGTGCAGGTATTTATTCAAAGTGATAAACGTTTGAAAGGTATGACAGAGCAGCCTCAGCCACTCTTATCCATCCCCTCATTTCTTTCCACCTTCCCTCCCCTCCTTCCCTCCCGCTTCATTCCCCTGTGACGTGGTATAGTTATAATCCACTCAGACATGTTCTGATGTTTTTTGCTTTCTGTTGAGTGTTGGCACTCACCCACACACTCTTTCACTCCCTCTCTCTAAATCCCTCACTCTGTCTATTTCTACTGTCCCCAGAGAGAGAGAGTGAGAGAGCTACAGTATAGTCTGCTGTCTTTGTGGCAGCCATTATATGAATCTGCTGTTTGTTTATTTGTTTTTTTCTGTTTGTTTGTTCATCTGTGTATCTAGTAAAGATGGCATGATAATGTGTGTCTGTGTATTTTTTTTTTTTTTTTGCTGGTGTGAACATCCATCTGAGTACATGTATCTTGTCAGATGGAGAGTAAATGTTGTATTTCTGTGTGTAATATGTTTCCTGTATGACTGTGTATCTTAGCATGTTTCTACACGTGTGATTCTGTGTGTGGCTGCTGGGTGCTGTGTGGTCCACAGTGGGTGCTCCTTGTACACTGCAGGCCAGGTGTCTCTCCTCTCTGCTTCTTTGCTTCCCAGAGCCCCGCAGGCTGTTTGATCGCAGGACGAACTGTGAATGTGTTTGTTTTGACGTTGTATGCCCACTGTTTTTTTCCCTGCCAGTTAAATCCAAAAGTAGAGTATCACAAGGCCAAAAGACTGAAGGTATAAGCTACATTGAATACACTTCATTTAGAAATCAAGAGACACCACATCATCCACATGTGTGGAGTGCACTGATCAATAATAGCAAACTTCATTATAACATTATGTTGAATGTAGGGCTGGGTATCACACCTGAGTACCTTTTGGCTACCGATCAAACCCTGTCTGCAGCGCACAGTATCCAAAACTGTTGGGTGTTGAGCTGGCACTGAATTTCTGGTTGGACTTGTCATCTTCTACAACCCTGGTAGCTTTGGGTAGTCCTTGGTTCTCATCCCGCTGGGGCCCTTTGTTGCATCTCTCTTTTTCATCTCCTATCATCTCTATGACAAAGGCTTCAAATGCCCCATGAAAATACTGTGGGAGAATTTTAAATTAGTGTAACTACTTTATACAGACGTATATTGCAACTTGTCGTCAGATTACTGTTTTTAAGAACTTTGGGCTTTTTCTTTAGGAGGATATGTTTATATAAGGTATTATTATTATTATTATCATTATTATTATTATTATTTCATATTGGCATTAGTATTTCAGAACTTCAAAGTATGCCCAGCCTAAAGTGAATGATATATGGCAACTAGAATCAACACACAATTTATGAAAATTAAATATTGTTGCATATCTTGAACTAAATGAAGATGATAGTGTGATAAGTCTGGCTGTTTTTGTGTTCTATAGGTAATGACTTTGTACTCACCTACATGCCTACTAATCATATCTACATCAGCATGTCTACATTTACCTAAATGTATGAATTTATAGTCCATATAATTTTGTATAACACATCTAAGCTGTCGCACTGTCAGGTATTGTTCCTGAATGAGCTGCAGTACAGAGCTATGTGTGTTTGCTGTTTTCATGTTGAATGTTGTTCAAACCTCTGTTCCCACTTCTGCATTCTTCACCACAAAGTTAGATTCAGCCTAGAGTCACACAAAACGTTGTGTATCTGCCTCATTGCAAGTGTTTTCCTTTCGTTGCAGTGGGATGTCTGACTACCAATGAATGGATTAGCAGATTCAGGTCACACTCTCCATTGCTGTCATTTTCTGCTCTGTTCTCGTTGGTTATCCATTCATTGTTGCTGAATAAAATCTAAACACCAATGTCTGCCTCACTGACTGATACATACCTCCCAGGCGTGAGAATACCCACAATGCAACACTCGGCGTTGCTAATCCTATAGGCTGCTGACGAATCACCAGCGCCGCGCGGCATGCGTCACAGCCGAGCTGGGTGCCAGAACAAGGCGAGGCTAAATGCTTAACTACACCTTAAGCTTGTCAGATATGAATGAGCTGGAGGACACAGAATGGAGCTGGGCCTAGATTAGTGGCTCTTGCAAGAACGCGGGAGTGTGTGTGGTTCCCCCGCATGCTTGTGTGTGTGTGTGTGTGTGTGTGTGTGTGTGGGTGTGTGTATCTCTGCGGTATGTTAGTATCAGGGACTATGTGGGTGTTGTTTGAGGGGAGAACCTCCCCGCTCCTGCAGTGAAGTTGAATTAGCAGAGCTTATGGAACGATTTCATGTTAATACTGCCAAATACAGTTCCTTAATCTACCGTGATTCCCTGTGCAGCACGGTCTTACTGCTTAAGAATACCCTGATTACTCTTCTATTGCATACATTAACTTTTACTCCCCTCTGAGTTAAAAGCAGGAGTGGAGAGAGGTTTTGGAGAGCTGCACGGACCCAAAGGCAAGGAACATTAAAGGAGAAGAGGAGGCTGTATTACATAAAATAAGGCAAACGTAGAGAATGATGCTTCCAAAATCATCAGTAAACTGATAGCTGATTGTTTGGTACTGTTTTGTCCACAGTGATAAACACAATGGTGTACATGCTCTGCCTTTCGGTTGACAACTTGCCGCAACTTGCAAAACCATCAGAGAGCAGCCAGGCATTTTGATTCCCATTTAAGAACAAGCAGGGCAACAATGCTACTACTACTACTAATACTACTACTACTACTACTACTACTACCACACACACACACACACACACAACACACACACACACACACACACACACACAAAAGCATAATTTACCTCCATTGACTTGGTTACATGGGTAAAGTTGGAGGGGGGGCAGAGGCGAAGGAGGGGGTTCAGGGCCTAGGATTTAATTTCCGCTTTGCACTGTGAGATAAGTCAAGCTTAATGAGCTGACAGAGAGAGATGGAGGGAGCAGAGGAGCTATGAGAGCTGGGGCACGGAGAACAGGGGAGTTGAGAGGAGGAGAGAGGAAGGGCAGGAAGGGCGGAGGAGGAGGGTAAGTGGTTGTGGAAAAAAAGTGGGATCCTGCAGGTCCTGTCAGGCTAGATACATGAAGAGAGGAGAGCAGCAGAGGGAGAGGTGATGAAGGAGCGAGGGGTAAAAGTCTTCTGTCAGCCCTGCGATCCCTTTGTAACTGTGTGTGTGTGTGCCTGTGTGTGAGATCGAGAATTTTCATTATGTCAAAAATCCAAAGTGTAGATAGCCTGTATTCACACACACATTCCTCAGGGAGTTGTTGAACGATTTAAACGCTTGCTACTCTCTCTCTCTCTGTCTCTCTCACTCTGCGTGTGTGTGTGTGTGTCTGTCTGTCTGTGTCTATAGAGACTCTCAGATGAACCCTACTGATTCCTACTATGCTGACAGTAGCTTCAGGACTTTTGCTGACAGCAGCTTATTTACTGAGTGTTTTGTATTTTCTTTTTTCTGTGTGTGTGTGTGTTTGTGTGTGTGTGTGTGTGTGTGTGTGTCTGCCTGCTTCTGTTCTTCAGTGATTCTGTGGTTATAAAGTTTCTCTTCACTTCATAGGTTTTAATATTAGTATTAATCAAAATCATATACAAATATGATATTAAAGTTAAGATTATGTACGTATGTTAGGTGTGAATTCAGTGAAATGAAACTGTGCTTCCGTTGGTTCCTTTATGAAACTGTCTGTGTGTGTCTGTGTGTGTGTCTGTCTCTACTCAGCTGGCTGATCCAAGCAATCCTGGCCTGGGCTAAATGAGGTTTCCCCCCTCTGCGATTACAACTTACCAGTAATTAAAAAAATAAAATAATGGCAGGAAGTGGAGGGGGGAGGTGAAAATTGTAACAGATATGAAATTAACAGGTACAGACTTGGGGTGAGAGGTTGTCAGCTGCAGGGAATCAGGGAATAGCACTTGAAAGCGGGTGAAAGGTCACTCCTGGAGACTTAAAGGAGCTGTCCCAGTGCTGTTTGCATAAGCCGACACTAGGAGCTCTCCGTGGTGCTGAAGGAAGCATGAGCTCCCTTTGCTTCCTCTCGCAGTCCTTTCCTTCTTTAAGACAAATCCAGAGCTGTATTGACATCACTTCACATTATTGCAAGGTGCCAATAAATCCTCCCTTTATTGGACCTCATGTATTGATCCATTTTTTTTCTTTCTAACTCTCTTTGCCCATTGCTGCTTAATCCCTGCTATTTTTTTCCCCTCTCGCTCTCTCCTTCTTCTTTATTGGGAGGGAAATGTCAAGCTCTATCTCTGTTGCGAGTCCGTGAACTCTGTAGAGGGAGAGGGGAATGGTCTGAGGGAGGAGGGGGGAGTGCTGTGACCCCCTTCTCTTGGGCTTAAAGTGAGAGATTTGCCTAAATGCCAGCCAGGCTTTGATGGTGGCACCGATAGGATTGAGGCAAAGGGAATGATATTTACATTTTCACTATGGCCTCATCATGGTCAGAGGGAGATACAGCTAATTATTGCTGGGCCAACAGTGTCCACAGTTTGTGCTTTAATGCTATGCTTCTCTTTGAACACGTACATTTGTGAGTAAATGCTTCTCTTTGTGTTGCTTGTTATTGATATGATGTCGCATGCACACAGGCACGTATCTGAAAATGCTAAACAGGTGGGAGATAAGCTTGAATGATTTGCTGTGTGTTCCCCTGAGATGTGACTCCCGATGTGTGATGATTTGTGAATTTGTGTGTGTGTGTGTGTGTGTGTGTGTGTGTGTGTGTGTGTGTGTGTGTGAGAGAGAGAAGGTGTGGATGTGATGTTAATCAGGCTGTCACGCTAAGAAAGAGTCCTGCAGGGAAAAGCCTGTTGTGTCTGGAGTTCTCCACAGGACACCCCTTCACAAACATACATTCACACACACACACACACTCACACACACACACACACACACACACACACACACACACACACACACACACGTACATACATACATACACAGTCGTTTCTCTTTATTTTCTTTGCTCAAAGAACCTCGGTGCTGAGTTCTCTGATCTTGAAAGTTAAACTGAGTCAATCAGAAAGTGTCTGTCAGGTCTTCCTGTATAAGTAGAGGATGTCAGTCTGTACCACTTTGGTCCAGACTGAAATATGTCAACAACTATAGGATGGATTGCTGTGGAACTTCATACAGACATTCAGAGGAGGATGAATCTTCTTTTTTTCCCCTCTAGCACCACAACCATGAGGCTGACATATGATAGCATGATAAAATAACACGGTAAAAATTATACCTGTTAAACGTAAGAATGTTAAAGTGCAGCCTCACAGAGCCACTAGCATGACTAGTGAAAAAAAAAAAAGAAAAGTGGAGGTTTGTTTGAACTGCTTTTACCTGCACATGTTCAGTAGTATTCAAATGTTATTATGTTGCCAAGAACACGCTGACCATTTCAATTTCCAGTAAACAAGGTCACCTCCAACAAGCAAGCACAGGTCAAAATATGATGAGAAAATGAGGAGAACAATGGGGTGAAAACACTAATGAGTCCTTCAACGTTTGTAAAAAAAAAAAAAACAAAAAAAAAAAAACAAACAAAAAACCCAACAAAATAAAAAAACGGAAGTGGAGAAACTACAGAGCAGTTAAATTGTTGTTCAAATCTGCAAAGAAAAAAATTGAATACAAAAAAAAGAGTACGTACAGTGTGTACATATAAGAAATGAATGTGGTGAATGGAATATAAAATAAAAAAGAGAGGATTTGAACAACTTGGGATGCACCACAGCATGCTATACAGTAGGGGAGTAACAGCTTCTTTCACCACCTATTCTCACACGTACCACAGCTATCTGTGATTTCACACTGTGCACATCTGTACACACACAAACACACACAGAGCCCAGGAGGACTTTTGTCAGATCGTCACCTCGGCTTACTTATGTTTTAAACTGGGAAAGTCACTCTCTCTCACACACACACACGCACACGCACACGCACACACACACTTAAGCATCACACATTCTTCTTCATGCGCGCACAAGCATGAATACATGAACAGTCTGCACACACACACACACACATACACACACACACACACACACACACACACACACACACATACACATACACTGGCCCTCAGGGGTGCAATTTGTCTTGTGTTATCCATTAGCGCAGGTGGACGGAGCAAACGGGAGAAACAGGAAGCGGCAAATGAGAAAGGGGAAGTCATAGAGAGATAAAGTTTTGTTGTCGTTGTCGGTAGCTGCAGGACAGAAAAGTATGACACAGAAAGAAGATGTATGTGTGCAGCATATGCAGGATCTTCAGTTTGTTTTCCTTTTTTTTTTTTTTTTTTTTTTTTTTTTCTTCCAGCCGTACGAGCCCCCCTGTGTAAAAGTGAGTGGTAACAGACAGCATGCCCTAAAGCTGCAAAGGCCAGTGAACCCTCGGCATTTGCATTATGAGATGTCCACTTGTATCTTCTTTACAGCTGTCAGGGTTACGCTGTAGAGGGTAGACATTGGCATTTCTAACTGTCCAGTTAGCCCCGACCTCACTTTTTTTTTTCTGTTGCTGCATCCTCACATCAACACACACACACACACACACACACACACACACTGGGGTATAATTTTGTATTCCAGAGATGACTTCCTGTTCTGTTTAGCTGGAGATAAGTTGCTTACACACACTTGGAGCTCTATTTGATTCATATCTCCAATGTGAATGTTCCGTGCAGATATGCAGCATTCTGTCAGGGCAAAGAAATATCAGATCAATTACTACAGGGAGCAAATTTACATTTGCTTTTAAGGAGTCCAAATAACAACAACATAAGCAACAACGGCACCTGACATTGTCATCTTCAAAGCGACTACTGCGACGGATTCCTACTCTGGAGAGCAGTGCATGGTGGGAGAAGGTCACCCTGTTCTGAGAATCGGCTGCTTCATTTCCCAGAGTGCTGCTTGAGTGACTGCTTCAGTGTCTGTGTGTGTGTCTGTGTGTGTGTGTGTGTGTGTGTGTGTGTGTTAGAAGTAGAGTGAGTGATGTCAGGGCCCTGAGCGGACAGCCTTTTTTCAGCTGCTGTTAATCACACTCCAGCACGGGCCTATACTGTACTCTCTTCCTCCTTTGTCTGTTTCTGCACTGGGCCTCCATTCCTCAGCTACCTGTTTTTTTGTTGTTGTTGTTGTTTTTTTTTGTCCCCTACACCCACCCACATGGATTGGTTTATCTTCATTCATATGTTTACTCACTAATTCCTTCATGCCTTCCATCTTACCTCACAGGTGATGCTTCACATCCTTAACGTAAACCTCCCTAACCTCTAATCCTAAACCTTCGGACTGTTGGTTGGACAAAACAAGCAACCTGAAGGCATTTCTGATGGGCTTTCTTTATTACTTTCCAACGTTTTATAAATCATACAATTTAGCAGATTCATGAAAAAAACAACTGACAGATTAATTGAAATTATTTTTATTAGTAATGGAAATAATTGTTCGTTTTAACCTTAGACTAGAATGTGACTTGTTTTCAGGGTTTCCCTTTCTCTTTTTCTCCAACTACCAGCTCAGACGCACAAACAAACACAGCCTCATGTTCAGTTCACACTCAAGACACTGTACTACTTGTCATAAGGGACTACTACTTGTTAACTTGACAGGCTCGCAGAGCAGCTGCCCGTACACCATATGGCACTGGGACACAGACAAACACATTTACAGAGGGAGGGACACATATGCAGAGCGAGCTTCAGGAATAGTGAGCGGGAGAGAGCATGTAGGACTTCATAATATCATTATAGCACAGCGAGTCTCTCGCAGCAATGGGCAGCAGCACAAGTAAAGCTGATAAAATGTGATGGCTGACCTTCTCAACAGTTAGTGCGGTTTAGATACACATTCATCCACACACAGTTAATACGCCCACAGTCCCCAAATAGCCACATGCCCAAATTTAATTTCTCTCATGCACTCATTTGTAACAAGGAAATGAACATTGTCTGCTATTGATATCACGAAAAGGTCACTGCAGCGTCTTGTTTCAAAATAGTTTTCAGATGGTTAATCTTTCTTTTTTTCTTTTTTTAACAAAGTTGCGTGTATGACTTCGGTGGCCAACTCCACACTTTCTGTGAACTTCACCGTTCCCCTCCTCCTCCTCCTCCACCCTCATCCCCGGGCCTCTCAGTGCCAGATGGTGCAGCCCATCACTGTTAACAGGCAGGGGTGGGGAGAAGGAAAGAATAGTGTGATGGGGATAGCTAGGCAGGCCGTCCATGTATTATTAATTGTGAGTAATAGAGGCTTGTATGGCTGTATACATTATTGAGGCCAGGTCCTTCCGAGGGCAGTTAAGCTGAAGTGGCGCTTGGCTTAATGGATTGGGACAGAGTCGGGCAGAGAGCACATTTACCAAGGGCCGAGTGTAAAGTTAACACCTGCTTATACCACACTGCAGATGAGTATAAATCTGAAAGTTTTTAAAATTAATTCACACCAGTGAAATGTGTGGTGAAACAATCTGGCAGAGTGTGAGGATACATCGTTGACTACGGTTAAAAATGAGAAGTTTAACACATTGCTAACACATTATGAATTGTTCTAAACGGTGTACTGATGTACTTTTTTTAAATTATTGTAAGAGAAATCTCTACTTCGTGTGTGTGTGTGTGTGTGTGTGTGTGTGTGTGTGTGTGTGTGTGTGTGTGTGTGTGTGTGTGTTTGCTAGAAAATGCTAAACCTGAAGCTGGGTATTGTTGGAATGGTTTTGATACGAGTATAAATACCATATAATGGTATGATACTTTCCTTTATGAACATATTAGAGATTTATCTTAAATCATTTTTTTTGATTAAAACTGACAAAATGATAGGTAATGCATTATACAATTATCCTACATCAAAGAAAAAGTAAAGAAAAATAAAGCATCTGACCTCAAGCGTTGTTTGATCGACGTTCAGAAAAGACTGAGGTTTGATCCCCAACACTAGCTGAACCTGAATCAAAGCATACTTGTGTCAGCTCTGCATGAGCCCTATTCATAGTCCTCACCTGTACGTGTATGTGTGTGCTCTGTGCATAACATATGAAGCGCACACACATGAACGGTGCATTTTGTCCGGATACACTCTTTTCATGAGACTTAGCGAACTGTTGAACTGTGAAGATGAGTCACATTTACAGTCTGATGCGATCTGTCTTGCATTTGCAGTGTGTTGTCTTAGATATCTGCCCACCTTTCACAGCAGAGATCTAATCTGATATTATTATTGTTTTGAAGCCTGCATTAGCATGTCTCGTCGGCTTCATGTGTAGGTGCATAAAAACATGACACTGATACAGAAAATCTGATATGAGGGCTGTTGAGAATCTTAATGTGTTTGCTGTTGCATAAGTAATCTCATACTTCTATCTGTATCGGCTGACTACACACACACACACACACACACACACACACACACACACACACACACACACGCACACAGCTGTTGGACTGTGCAACTTGGAGAAGTGTGAATGTTGGTTTGAGTAGGAGGAGTGTCGGGTGATCCTCTCAGCTCGGTGGCAGGTCCTGTCATTGGAAAGAACAGTATCACTCTGCATTTACATTGATCCTTATTAGGTCTGGAGATTAAACCCTCTGCAAGTGTGAGCTAGCTACACTAAGGCTGCAGCGCCTTATACTTTCACCATATACCACTCATACACAGGCCGAAATACACACACACACACACACACACACACACATACTCTCGTAGTCACTCAACACTCTTGCAGTCATGCTTCAGTGTTAATCTAGGACAGTCACCAGGAGACATTTCTCTGTCTGAACCTTTTATTCCTGTGGATTTTCTAATTCACACTTTCACAGCAAGTCAGTGTTTCTTGTGATATATTTGGCTTGCAGGAATTCCTGCCCATGCGATTCAGTTTTTAGAATAATTCGTTTTTTTAATCAGCAAAAGTTGCTTTTAGAATATTATTATATTATACATTTTTCTTTTTGATAAAAGCATCAAGTGTGTTTTTTTCTTCTTTCTTGACTTGAAACCAGAAATTGCTTGAATTTTAATTCCTTCTCATTTATTAACTTTCTCTTATTGCTACAACAAGTAGCACCTCAGCCACCAATCACAGCCCTCCGTCCTTTCACAGAGGAGGAGGTGTGTGCAGCTGAGTATGCTGGATGGATGGATGGAGGTCTCCAGGGTAACAGGACAGGTCATGCGGTGTTGTCATGTTGTACAGTTTCCAATTATATTATGGGCTGTTTGTTTCCTAACACTGCGATGCGGTGTCACCTTGGCAACTAGCCAGTAATGCAGAGCACAGAGATGCAACATCCGAAGCACCTGTGTGTTTGTGTGTGTTTGTTTGTGTGTGTGCGTGCTTGCATCCATGCATTTGTATGTTTGTTGGTACTTGTGCTTGTGAGTGAGTCACTCTGGAGACCAACATGAGAGCAAAGAAGAGTGACGACGGAGAAAGGGAACAAATGCACTTACATCCAGTACACACAGCCTCAAGCACAAACACTGCAGCAATTTTTTTGACCTCACAAATTTCCATAGCCATTAAAATTCCCATGCACTCTGCGACATAAGTGACATGACTTTCAATTGACAGATTTCTAAAAAGGGAGCCATCCAAACCTGCCTTTGAACATATATACCCATATCAGCACATATCATAGTGTCTATAATATTCTTCTGAATGTGGATGGACTTGCATGTGCGGTTTAAGCAGAGGAGATATTTGCGCACAGCAAAATATATGTGTGTTTGAATCCAAATGTGACTAAGTGTTACGTGTTATCGGCCTCTGCCTCTCAGAACACCTCTTCTGTACTGATAACTAGGATTTATCTCTTCCCCATAGGGACAGGAGACGGAAATCACAGGGAACATATACAGTATATACACGCTTACACAGACTTACATCAGAGGGACATAGAGAGGAAGAAAGAGGGAAACTAGCAGAGAAGGAAGGAAAGCGAATATCATTTGCTGGGTGTCTCACGTTGTGTATTCTACGGAGAGCGGAGAGATAGGAATCAGGGTGTGTTTCTGTTCTGACATGGACGAAGAGCCACAGAGCACAGACCAGAGCACAGATAGGAGGGAGGGAGGGAGGGAGGGAGGGAGAGAGAGAGAGGGAGTCACAAGTGGGAGGGAAGGAGGGAGCAAGGCCAGGGAGAGCATATGAGAGATACAGATCAGGACCTGGAAGCTGTTCTCTTGTGTCCTGTCATAGAAGAGAGGCGAGGTGATAAGGAGAAAGAGGAGGGCATGAAAAGGGGAGGGTGGGGGGGTGAAGAAAGGGCAACGCGAGGCATTTGACTACTTGTTCTCAAATAGAGCAGTGGGTGAGGGGATCAGTGCAGGAGAAAAATGTCAGAGTCACTTCAGTATATAATGGAAAACGAGAAAGTTCAGCGGCAGCACATTTGGTTCAAATGTTCTTTTTCTGCCTCATGCGACTCCCAAATGGTGTTTCCCCATTGCCATAGCTATTTCAGAGCAATGCAAATGTGAATGCAGCGTGAAAACACCAACATTTAAATGCAATGATCATCAGAGGTTGCCTCATTGACTTCCATATAAGCTCATGCAGAATTTCTGAAGTTTAGGGGGACATCTTCTTCCTGTAGCTCACTTAAAAAATGACAGAACTCACTTAATCAGCTCATTGTTTAGGATTTTTTTTTTCATCAAAAATCCTCTACAGCTATGTGTTTAGGTATAGAGATTCCTTACAGAATCATCTTCCCTGTAATGCATTACATGGTGTGAGAGTGTGGCTGAAGTGTGTGTGACATCTGGCATTACAGCTCTCCATAGTGTGAAATCAGTCATCATGCTGTTGCCCGGTAACGCATGACGCCTGCTCCGTGTTTGCTTTGACAATGATGTTACTGTGATTGAGCCATTCAGTGGATGAACCTGTGGAACTCATCCATCCATCCATCCATCCATCCATCCATCCATTACAATAACTTCTTTGTGGATTTTCAGGCTCTACCAGGAGGTTTTCATAGACACAGCCACCTAGCGTGACGGCAGTGAAGTTGCACAATCAGCCAATAATTCCCCAGCACTGTATTTTAATTTTAACAGATTTTGTGCAGCACTATATGTTACCACCATGTTGAGTTTGCTGATGTGGCTGTGCTATGGATACACTTCTGTCAACTCTGCAATTGCTTCATCTTGTGTATTTCTACTAACAGATAGCAAACTGGCAAAAACATCGCTTACCTGTTATTTGGAGAACCTCTGAAGAAGATGCACGGATTAACAGCATTTGTATATATATTTGTATATAAAGCAGTATATGATGAGAAAAAAACACTTCCTGTTGAATATAGCTACAACAGAAAGTGTATTACTAAATGATGTGATACATAAAGAAAGAGAACTGTTATTTTTTGATGTTATAGTGACATGAGAAATTAGACAGAATATGTTTAAATGTGACTGTAAAATGACTTCCTAAGTCCTTGTAAGGTTCTTATGGAAATATGAGAACTTTGCTTAGTTCCACAGCGCTAAGATGCACTTGTTAATGGCACCCCACCCCCCCAGTACATTTCTTGCCTCTAACACACACACTGAACCAGCAGACTATAATGTTTATTCAAGTGTAGCCTCTTTATTATGTTTCTGTAAGAAAAAAAAACTCTTTACATTCATGATGAATAAATAAAGTCTTAATAGCCTACTGTCCATTATTTGGACATTTGGCTATTAAGGTTATGGGTTAGCGATTGTGAGTAAAATTACATCTTTAATGCAGTTCTGCTGTATGATAGAGCACATCTCTTGCCACTCTCATAACATAACCAAGTTGGCACTTAATTTCTTATATAGAAGTAAATGAAATTAGTTAAATAAGCTCCATTTGACACAAAATACTGTAAATGAGACCATTTAAAACTGCGGGAGAGAGAGTTATTTTAAAACCACAATTTGTTGTTTTTACACTTCATTTTTTTGTACAGATTAAACAAAAGAGATATATAATGTGTTTATTATTAGGCTATAGAGGCGATGGTGGGTGGATTTTGTTACCTTTTGGATAGAGCCAGGCTAACTCTTTCCCCCTGTTTCTAGTCTTTATGCTAAGCTAAGCTATCCATTTGCTTGCTGTAGATTATATTTACCAGTCAGACATGAGATTGATAAAGATATTTTTGTCTAACTCTTGGCAAGAAAGCAACTAACCATATTTCACAAAATAATCAACTATTCCTTTGAAGTTTAAACCATTGGTCCGCCCCTCCTCCACCACTGGATTGTTGTCCTGGAGTTCTTAAGGAGTTGATCTGTTTTTTCCAGAGGCTTATGGATCACATTGATGAACTGTAGCTTTACCTGTCCGAAATGCAAGGAGGTGAGAGGTGACAGCAGAATTAAAGACAGAGCAGTAAAGTGAAAGCTTCTTATAGTGGCTTTGGTCTTTCTTTACTACAGAAAACTATTAGTGGCCATAGTGTTTCCCAAGGTTAAAAAGTGTGTATATTTGTTGAGCAGTGATAACCTGGTTTCTTTCCAAATACAAATTTCCTTTCGAAACAGTGTGTAAATGTGTCTCTAAGTCTAGGACTCTGATGTGTTTAGAAAGGTTTTTCTCCAGCTGTATTCCAATACCTGATTTTAAACAAATATTTGAGAGCGGGAGCTAATTTTGCTTTTATTTGCATAGACATTCACATGAATAATCAGCATTACTGGGTATCACCCTGACACCTCAGTGCTGTTATTCCCAGCCTGTTGCCCGGGAGACCGGCGGCATGTAGCTGCAGGTGGGTGCAGAGGTGGGTGTCGATGCCTTCCTGCCTCCCATCGGAGCTCAAGTTCTGAAGAGCGCATGCCGACATCAAACAAAGGAAGGAAGGCACAGTCACAAGCTCAGGAAAATACACACCATACTGTACAGTAGGTCGCGGCCGGAACCTCGCTCCTCTCTCTCGGCCAGTTGTTCCTCGTCGCTTCTTGAGTCTTACTCATCTAGTCCGTTTTTTTTCATCATTCCTTCTCTTCCTCTACCTGTTAGCATCCCTCCTCGCTCTCTGTCTCTCCTCTCTGTGTTCAGTATGATTATGTTACTAAGCAGAAATCTCCTATCAGAATGTTCATTGGCGGAGCTCATCATTGGCTGGTATTACATAACTGCTCCCTTCTCATCTCAGCTCTGATTTACTTGGATCTTAAGATAAACACCAGTTCAATGGAAACAGAAACCTCCATGAACATTTTCCCTCAGTTCACCACTCGCATTTCCTCACATCTCCTGCTAGAAGTCAACATGTTGCTGGGAGAGGGCAGCGGATGAAAAGGAAGGAGGGAAACAAAAAAGGCATGCAAATAAACTCAGTGCTTTAAATGGAGTTCTAAGTCGTCAGAAGAATTTGCTGAGCACTGAGTGGATGTCTGAGTACCCCCCCCCCCCTTTTTTTTTTTCTTAATGTTGGATAGATATGTATTTGATGTAGACGACTGGAGAGAGGAAGTTCACAGAGCGGAAAAGAAAAGGTGTGTGAGAAAGAGCCGGACCTCTCCGGACACCTGGAGCATCACACAGCTTCCCTCGTCTGCCTTAGATATGGAGGGGACAGTTGCTAAGGGGATGTGGGGATGTGACCCCGCTGATTCGTAGATGGTGGTTGCTAAGGTGTAGACCGTGATCCAACTGGCTCTGGTGCTGCTCAGACAGAGGGGGGAGCGAGCGAAGAGAGGAAATTGTTTGGGTCTACATCTCTCTCTCTCTCTCTCTCTCTCTCTCTCTCTCTCTCTCTCTCTCTCTCTCTCTCTCTCTCTCTCTCTCTCTCTCTCTCTCTCTCTCTCGCTCTCTCGCTCTCTCTCTCTAGCTCTCTCTCTCGCTCTCTCTCTCTCTCTCTGTGTGTACATCAGGTGTGTTTTATAAAAAACAAACAAAAAAAAAAGAGTGGGGCAATACAGTTAAAAAGGCTCTGGCTCTCAGCAAAGAAGGCTTAAGACTGGAGGTGTAAGTCACATCAAACAGACCCCTGCTTCAAAGCAGCTCTATAGGTTATGCCTCATGAGGGAGAAAGACCTCAAACCTACACCTAAAATACAGGTCGGCAAAGACATCAATACATCCATACTGTTTGAATACTACTGGCATCAGCTACGATGATACTCGGCTTCAGACGAATCCTTAATTTACGTATTGGCTACACGTTTGAGGTCAGAGATTGGGTTGATTTACGCACAAGTCTGATTTCATTCAAAAATATGCACAAAGTCTTGAGTTTTTCAGGTTGTTTGATCCTCTGTGTGACTGTAGCTTTTGTCTCAATCACAGCCTGTGCTTACTTGCAAAACTCATTTTACCAATCTGCTGTGTGTCTTCCCTTTGCTGCAAAAAGACGTGTACATCCTTGTACACCCCCCCCCCCTTCCTTCTCTTCCTCCCTTTTCTTCTCCTTGCAGGAGCCTTTGAAAAATAATAGGTGTGCACTGGGAGCACTATTGATTCAGTCTCACCATGCTCAGGAAAAAAAAAAGTGAGCTTTATTTGGTCCAAAATACAGACCAAAGAGGAAAAAATTGGCCATGTTTTAGAGGGCCTTTCACATCCAATTTGTGTCTGTTTTCTTTTTTTTCTCCCCCTTTCTGCTGTTTTGTCTACTTGTCCACTTCTGCCTGTTTTTCCCCCACTTTGTTCTCCCTGTCTTTACCTCTACCTTGTCTAGTCTTTTTTTTCTTTTTTTTGATTATGCAGTTTCTTTCTCAGCACTCCCTCTGCACACTGACCATTTCTGTCTTCTTTTTCTGTTCATCTCTTCACTCTCAGCGCTGCAGCTGTGTTTCTAGTGTTTGTTTTATATGTCGGGTATCAGACGGTGCACAGTACTGGCCACACACACGCCCACATACACCACTCCTGAAGCCTCAGCTGACTTTGTGATCTAAACCTACACGTCCTCCACTGATTCTCCTCCCGGGTGTTCACAAATCTTGGCCATCATTCTTGCTTCATGATGTGCTCCAGGCAGAGAAGCACAACCTTTGTCACTTACACAAACTCACAGAAATACAGTTGCACGCAGCACATGTAAACACACGTCTGCATGTATGTGCACAGGAAGACGAGAACAGATGTGCGCAACAGAGACAGTGTTGCAGTGTTGGTGAATGAGAAGTACTTGTGTGTTGTGTGCCTGAGGCACTCCTTCTAGCTACTGATGTAAGATTGAGCCAAGTGGCTGCTCTTTCATGTTGCTGAGACACTGTGTGACCACTCATGCTCAATGTTTGCAGACATAAGGGATGAATGCATGGTCAGGGGCAAGTCAAATGGATAGACTGATCAATAAATTGATCTCTAAGTATATAGGACACTCGATGGGAAAGGGTAGACTCAATAACTTGATGAATAAATGAATAAGATATGGTGCTCTTATGAGGAGCACTAACCAGAATGTCTCTGCGTCTAGATAAACAGCATTCAGTAAAACTGAATGAATCTGAGGAGATATACACATTATACATACTACTGGCAGCCTAGTGCTGAAATTATTATTTGATTAATTACAGAAAATTGATGAAAAAGCTTGATAAATAGTCAATAATTCCATCGGTCCACTGGTTGTAGCCTCATAAATGTCAATTTTCACAATTTGCAATTTGTAGAATAAATGATTAATCAAAGAGATGATTTACAGAGGGATCAATAATAAAAATCATCCACAGTTGCAACCCTAACTAAGTCTATTCCACCTTATCTGTTTTATTTCTTCCCTTTTAGTATCTGTGCCTACATTTATCCTTCCTGTCGTGTTCGGGTCAAATCTGACCGATTTACAACTTAAAACACTCATAAATATTGTGTTTTACATCTGATTGCCTCAAGGCCTTATGATATCCTCCACACTATGCACTTTAACATATAAAAGTGATGATCACCTCTTTCATTGAATTTTGAGTGTTTTAATCAACCTTGTTACACCTGTGGTGTTCCCGGTCAAAAGTGACCGCCATAGGAAATGAATGGGTATCCAGACTATATTCATCCATCAGACAGAAAACATCCTCATACAGACCACCCCAACTCACTCACTCACTCACTCACTCATTCACTCACTCACTCACTCACTCACTCACTCACTCACTCACTCACTCACTCACTCACTCACACATTTCAGACTGAACAATGTCTTTTGCGGGTACACATCTCTTTCCCGCGCTTATGTGCCAATCGTCCCACGTGAACCAACTTCCTGATGAAACAACGTATCATATCTTCACACAGACTAGACAGGTGTCTGTTATGTGAACCCATCTATTTCCCGCACTTT
Source organism: Seriola aureovittata (assembly GCF_021018895.1). Classification (NCBI taxonomy): domain Eukaryota; kingdom Metazoa; phylum Chordata; class Actinopteri; order Carangiformes; family Carangidae; genus Seriola; species Seriola aureovittata. Next base: position 18,549,557 of record NC_079373.1, read on the forward strand.
TGTGCCTATCCCTCACGTGAACCGCACCTTCCAGACTAATCAATGTATCATCCTCACACGGACCCCATATATATATAGCTTGATGTTTGCCTTGCACTCCTTTTACTCTGAGCACAATGAGTAGGCAACTGACCAAGCGGTTCTCTGTCGAAGAGGTTCTGGTCCAGGTTTTTGGACATGATGGACTGAGGACTGAAATTGAACCAGAGACAGAGGAGGATGTCTCGGAAGTGGAAGGCAACACAGATTTTGATCCAGACTTTGAGGAGACTGACCAGTCAACAGATGGAGAGGGAGAGGCACCTGAAGAACAGGCACCTGAGGAGACATTCCAGTCCAAGAGTGGACACTTGCTCTGGTCTTCATCCACCCAGGACAGAGGAAGTAGAGCGAGAGTGGAAAACATCAACATCACTCTGGGACGCTCAGATCACAACGTCCTTCATTCCAGCAGCTGTCAGACTCCACAACTTCCTGACTATGTGCAAACTTGCACTTTTTCATGTACATATCGTGTGTATTGTGTATATTGTATTATTACTGTATATTTGGTATATTTTTGTTGTATATTTCCATATTTCCGATGTTTATTCTATAGATGTTTATTTTCTGCTGTGGTAAATGAATTTACCAATTGTGGGATAGATAAAGTTAATCTAATCTAATCTAATCTAAAGATGACGTCAGGGCCAACACGGTATGCTACATCTCGTGTGGATGACATCAAGTCCAGCTTCCAACCTGGAGAGAAATTTCGACCTGATATACCTCCAATCCTACATAGGTCTGTTGATTTTAGCAGGAGTATATCACTCAAACAATGAGGCTACAAAAAGTCTGTGGGATGCAGAGGGATCTTTGGTTTTCCATTTATTTTTTACATTACATGTACATTTTGTAATACATTTTCAGTGCCTATTTGTATTTTCACTGCAGTTATTTTATGTCTAATTCTATAAATTCATGTTAAACACTACTTTGAGCCATTGTTCACAGCTAAAGAATGTTGAATAAAAATTTGGTGGTGAAAAATGGTTTTTGTGCTAATTTAAGAGCAGTTAAAACAGACCGGTCAATTTTGACCGGGAACACTAAAGTAAGGGGCGGGAGGTGAACACGACCGGAGGGTTAAAGAGGGTCACGACCTCTAGTCACAGGAAAGTAGAGGTCACCTGTCATTCATCCTTGAATACTAATGAATTCCTCAGTGGTGAATCAGTGTTATAATGTAGCAGGGATTTGATGCATATCACAGAGTTATGTTGTGGTACTGGGACAGCCTTCACACTGTAGCTGTTGGAGAAACAGCAGATGTATGAGTGTGAGATTTGCTGTGTTGTGATCTATAATGTTAGGCGACGATAAGAATCCACCGTGCCAGACAGTCGATAACAGGTTGCTGTGTGCTGCTTGTAGATTTGAACTCATTCTTATTCGCATCTGTATGCACATTCCGCTCCGACATGACAGCACCAAACATACTGTTAGGCAAAATGAATGGGAATATGAACGAGGACGCATTGCACAAGAGGGTACTCTTTGTTAAGAATTTCCTCCTGCTCTATAAGCAGCTACCAGCGTCATCGCTCTGATTAAGTTGCATAAGAGAAAAGAGAAAATTTGGCCTCATTTTCCTCCCCTGGGAAAGAAAAAAGTGTGGAGAGGGGGGGTTGGGGGGATGGGGAGTGGGTGAGGGGAAGAAACAGAAAATAATGTGTCCTTGTGATCACATTGCAGTACTTTGAAAGTGTTTGTCATTTGATTGCTCAGAGGTAGAAAAGCTTTTAGAGCACATGGGAAGAAACGGTCAGGAGGTGGGAAGGAAATGAAGGATGGAGGGAGGGAGGGAGCTGGAGAAACAGAGCTCTATAAATAGTGTGTGTGTATGTGTGTGTGCGTGTGTGGTCCCTGCAGCCTCATTATGGCAACTTTGACTGTAGACCTCAGATTACGCAGACCTTAACCTGTGGCGTCACCCCAGGCTGCAGTTTATACCTATAGTGTTTGTCTGTCGGTCTGTCTGTGTGTGTGTGTGTGTGTGTGTGTGTGTGTGTGTGTGTGTGTGTGTGTGTGTGTGTGTGTGTGTGTGTGTGTGTGTGTGTGTGTGTGTGTGTGTGTGTGTGTGTGTGTGCGCGTGTGCGTGTGCGCGTGCGTGCATGTGTAAAACACATTTTGCACCTGTATGAATGTGTTTGTGGATCTGTAAATGCAAACCCTTCATTTTACCAACAAAAACAAGAATATTTCTTTTGTACATTTCTAATTACCTGCTAGTTCAGTCATATAAAACTGAAAAGAACACAGTATATTCAAAACTGTGTTGAAATGTATTCATGTCCCACGAGGGGGTGCACAGAGTGCAGCTTGTCTGCCTTTCCTCTGGCGTTGTTTTCTACCCCCTGTGCGGCTACATGGGGGAGAAGCGTGGGCCTGTCATTGTATCCCAGAAGACACCAGCAGGTTGGCTGTCATGGAGGCTGCTTACATCTACATGATGATATGCACTCAGCAGAGAGTTGACAGACAAAGGGGTTGACCTGGTGGGGAATCCAACGAGAGTGATTCCTGAGCGACACAAAAGGATAGACTTGAATAACTACAAAGGAATGATAGGGTTCGTATCGGCACAAGTGCACTTTTGAAGCCACACCGTTCCTTTAGGTTGCATTGGTTTAATGTGCACTGGAAACACAAAAGACGGTGGATGATAAATGGAGGTTTGTGAACCTCAATTTCATCTGTCATCTGCTGTTTTTTTCCTCTCCTTTTTGTGCTTTGTTTGATGATTAGCTGTCACTCCTTGGACCATATTTTTTTGGAAATTATTTAGCTCCTTTGATGTTGAATAATCGTTTTGTTTAAGTCTTCTGTAGCTTTCACTGCTCATTCTAACTCTTCTTCGGTTTATTCCAAACAAAATTATTGTGGCACATTATTGCGGCACAAAATGTAAAATACAGGATTCCTTTTACATCAATGCACTTTTAAAGGGGTTTTACACCAATATTTTTAGACATGAAGTTCAGTTTACTCATTATGTGGAGAACTGCTTAGCTATAAAAACATTTCTTATGGATCCGTGTGATTCCAGTGCATTCATATCTCAATATATTGCACCAAACATGCATTGATATATTACATTTACTGATGATCAATTATTAAAATTAAAGTACCTATACTTGCCCAAACCTGCATGCTTTTTTAGTAAGGATTGAACATCCAGATTTGATGAGCTGAAAACATTTTGTCCAAGTAAAAAAGTGCAACCCTCCTGCTGGATTGATTAAAGGACCCTGGTGGTTTCGCGCCTTCCTGGGAGACTTGGTGGATGAGAGCTTGGCTGTAAGCCAGGCAGACGTGAGCAAGGTATTTAAAGGAACGAGACATATACTGTACACACATGAGCACACTATGTATAGACAACGGGGGATTATATATTGAAAGAGAGATACTGTACAGTGGATGAGGAGGCAGCTCTTTCTTTGAAAACTTTGACATTTATGGACAGCAATCCCCAGAGGACTCGGCTCATCCACAGCTTAAATACCACAACAGCAAAGCGGAGATGGAGAGTCAGCTCGCTGTCTAATGAGGTGATGATGGAAGCAGGCATACTGTGTATGATGAGAGACAGCAAGAATTCCAAGTTGAATTTGGAGTAGTAAATGAGAGCACAAGTGTGTTGGCTTTTGCTGGATTGTCATGCAGAACCACAGAGTTTTATGCCACTGCTTTGATCAAGAATGGATGACTGTGCATTGCCTTTCTCGCCCTCTGTCCTTCTTTCATGCTTTATTTCTCTGTTTCTCTTTCCATCGCTCCCACTCTCATTCTCCCTGTTTTTCTGAGGGAAGCCAGCACAGAGATGTAGGAGGAGGAGGGAAGATGGGAACAGGGACTAGAGAAGAGGGAGAGGGAAAGGATGAGGAGGATGAGAGAGTGGGATGATGGAGTAACAGATGAGTGACAGGAGAGATGGGAGAGGCAATGGAGAAGGAATAGACGGAGAGAGAGAGAGAGAGAGAGATGAAAGGAGAAAAGGGTCCTTTTCTTGCTTATATAAATGTTTGAATTTTAAAGGTGCTGCTGTGGATGTGCTGCACTACACTCCCCCCACCCCTGCTCCATCTCTTAACCAATCATCACACCACACTGCTGTATTTGGGTCATAGCAACGTGTTGCTGCTGTCTCCACTGGCAGATGCATTGTGCTGTAATCTCCAAAAAATAGGCTGGGAGGAGGAGAAGAGTGAGGAAAGTGGGAGAAGAGAAGGGGTAGTGACAGAAGCAAGGAGCTTTCTCCCTAAAAAAAAAAAAAAAAAAAAAAAAAAAAAAAAAAACTGAGCCTCCTCTTTGGTGATTTTCCTTCTAACACAGAATCCGTCTTTGCTTCCCTTTCCTCTCTTCCTGTTACCCCTCTCTCCATCCTTATTTTCCTCTCTGTGAGCTGTGAATGGTTTGCGAGTCCTGCAGCAGCTGCAGGAGGCTCATTCCCACCATCAGCCACTGCGCTTCTCTTGCTTTTATTCATGAGTTGATTCACACTGTGCCCAAATCATCAATGAAATCTTCTCAAAACTCTCGCACTTAAATTGGTTCTGAAAAATCACTGGTGTTTAAGGGGAACGTCTGAGCCATTGATTTTCCTCCTGCTCAAAAGCCCTGCTGATATTTAATGGATGGTCCGTTGGGAGAGAAAATGAGGGGGGAGAGAGAGAGAGAGACGGCGAGAGAAAGAACAAGCCGACGCGAGCGAGGCAGATGCATGGCAGATGGGATGATGAGACAGAAACAAACAACTAGTTCATTTCTACATTAGTGGTAAAACACCTGAGAGCCACATGGAATCACATGTCCTGGGGTGATGAGATTGGTCGCACAGTCATCTTTAAGTCCATTTGTATTCTGTGGTACTCTAACCAGTGGTCCAGTGTGTTGGGGTGACCTGCTTTATCGGGCTGACTGCCAGCCCAGCGCTACACTGCCTCCCTACAGAGCTGTTACGGACATGTCCACTTGCTTTTTGTCAGAGGGAAGACTAATGGATTTCAATCTGATGCACAATCTGTTGACCCTGAACTCTTTCACTGTACATTGTAAGTGTTGCATGTAAGTGTGTGTTTCTCTCACGCTTCTGAAAGACTGTTTATGGCTGATGGCGCTTCTTGTTGTTGATGCCAATAAATAATGATATTCTTGCAGTCATCATCAGCTCGCAAAGCTACAGTGAAAGAAAAAGTGTGTGCTGTTTCTAAACTGTGTGCTCAAATAACCAATAGTAATGGACTTACTGCAAGTGTCTGTTATTTATCCAACCAATGTGGTTTAGAGAATGAGGAAAGCCCAGCCTGTACATACACTACATAATGGCTGAAACTGCACTGCAAACAGAGACATTTCAAAATAAAAGTAAACATTAGAATGTAGCATAAACATTAAATGCTACCATACAAACAGTGACAGAATGCAGCCACAGAAATTAGATTCTTAAAGCAATAGTTCAACATTTTGGGAAATATGTTTTGGTTTTTGTATGAATTAAACAAAGGAGTGTGTATGAGTGTGAACAGATTAAACAAACAAAGTAAAATGTGCTAATTAGCTTCTTATTTACCATAGAGGTGTGAGAGTGGTATCAATTTTCTCATCTTACTCTCGGCAAGACAGTGAATAAGCTTTTTGCCCATTTTCCCAAATGTTGAACTATTTCTTTAAAAAGTTTATTTTATTAATTACATATAAAAATCCTCCTGGATTTTTTAAAAACAGATTCCTTCTTTCGATTTCCTGAGAAAGCTAGGGTGTCATTCGTCACTCGTCCTTGATCCCAGACGGGCTTTATCACTACCAATAAAATAAATTATCGAGTCATTGAAAGTTTGGCCTCCAAACATCTTTTACAATATATCTTATGTTGTAATGGTGCAATGATGAAGGCAAAGCTGCTGGACTAGGCTTTAAATGATGAGGAGACATTACTGTGGCAAAGCCTTTTACACCCTTGACTCTCCACTGCTAAACATTTCAAATAAAAAAAAAAAAGAGAGAGAGAAGTTAGATGTCAGATATTTTAGACTCCACATCAGCTCAATTTATATTACCAGACATATGCCACAGAAAACCCAGAATGCATTGCTGCATGTCACCTGATGGTGTCCCCTAACTGTCAACAACACGGATGTCATTAATCAACCACACTGACTTCAACAAACTTTTGTTGGTTAGGAAAGTCTGCTGGTGTTTGAATAGTCATAAATATGAATAAGGTTATGAGTCACACAGAGTTCAGATTTTTCGTGTGTGTGTGTGTGTGCGTGCGCATGTGTCATGTCTAATGTGTGCGTCTGTCTTCTTGAAGACAGTGTGTGTTGAGCTAAAAAAAATGCTTCCCTGAAGGCTCCTTCATACAGTTTATTACACATCAGTCCCATAACGACTGCCATATCTCTCGCTCCCTCTTTTTCTCTCCCCTTTCCATTTATTCTTCTTTCTCTCCCTTCCATCTCCTTCTCTTCACCCGTCCATGCTGTCCCCTCACTCACAGCACTCAACGCTGCTCTCAACAGCCGACTCCCTCCTCTATCTATGGTTATTTTCTCAGCGTCTGTCTTGCTCTCTCTCTCTCTCTCTCTCTCTCTCTCTACGGTAGTAGGTGTGGGACATGGGGACCATTCCACGGCTTTCCCTGCATCATTGCTGTCGGGTGGCAGCGATAATGATGGCAGGAACAAGGGATAGAGGAACGGAGGGGTGGAAAGAGGAAGGCGGAGAGATGGAGTGCTCCTCCATAACGGCTGCCAGCGACTGCATTAAGTAGTCGCCGTGCACTCCAAAGGGTATGACAAGGGACACTGTCATCTACCCTCTGTTGCTTTGCGCTTTCTCCTACACACATCCAGAGAGATAAATGAGAGTTTGTGAATGTTTTTTTTTTTTTTTTTTCCTCTTTGTTCACTTGTGCAGTAAATTACCTGTAGCTGCATGCTGCACACGCGATAATGTGTGCGCAGGTGGAGGCGTTCACACATCCACATGGAGATGCGTCGCCGCATGTGAAAACTTATCAGCTGTGTTTGTCTCAGGCTTCCATCCCCATGGAGCCCCATTGGACAGATACACCTTCACTGACTCTCCTGCTGCTACCCAATTCCACCATCTGACCAGTGCTCATGAGGCACTGCTCAGTTTTGCTCCAGGTTTGATGTTGAGATAGATTCACAACCTCTTTTTCTTGTGATTTGTGTGCTTCTCTCAGCTGATTCGGCTCCTATTCTAGCTCTCCCAAAATGTTACAGAGGTATTGTGAAAGGAGATGCTTGACCCCATTTCCCCACTTGACTGGCACATGTTGCACCCCGTGGGGTGAAGTAGGAGAAGAGAGTTAGACGAGTTAGTTATTTATCTCCCTGTGCAGAAACGTGTTATATTTTTAGCAGAGAGTTCAAGCTTTAATAGTTGTTTAAAACATTTTCCTCTTGTGGAGATCTCATTTGTAGGTGTGATTTTATTAGATTTTTTACAAGCTCTACAGCTCGCTTCCCATCACGCCTCCGACCCCCTCTCGTCTTTGTCGTCTGTGCAGTCATGGCTGTGGTGCTGCAGCAGTTTGGGAATGTTAACAGGGGCGTGCAGGGTGAAATTATACATCACACAATTATACATCAGTCTGTTTGTATGTTATTGTGTGTCCTTTTCATTTCAACTTTGCCTTGGTGTCAGCGGAAAGCAGGAGAAGCAACAAGAGAACATGTAATGTGACACAAAGTTGGGCGACAACGTCCTGCGTGTTGTGTTTGTTGTCACCACAGCACCGCAGATACTTTTGAATTAGTTAGCTTTGCTTTGTCACATTTGTCTGAGCTGCTCAGCTGCTGTTTATGTTTTTCCTTCAGACTATGAAGACAATTTTATTTGGATGATATAGTAGCAACATTACAGAACTAAAGAACAGAAAAACAACATCAGAATAATTAAGTCCTGTGCAGTCCATTCCTTATTGTATGAAATCTCCTTCTATCGTTCAATAATTGATGGAAGGAAGTTTTCTCCCGTCTTCTCTCTCTCTCTTTCCTTCTTCGTCTGTCTGAGTCTCTCGGCACCCCATTAGTTGAGCTCTTGGCTTTCTCCTCTCTTGCACCACTTAGGCCCATAGCATGAGTACATCCACACACGCAGAATACGTACAGCAAGTTAAATTGGCCTCTAAATACCCTCCCGTCTCCCCATTTTCCCATTCTCTTTAAAGTATATGTTTTATATGTTCTGGCATGCTGTGCTCAGGCCTGCTTTGGAGTAAGTGTCTGATGTTTTCATTTTCCTTTCCTTTCCTCTCCTTTCCTCCCCTTTCCTTTCCTCTCCTCTCCTCTCCTCTCCTCTCCTCTCCTCTCCTCTCCTCTCCTCTCCTCTCTTCTCTTGTCATGTTCAATACTCTGCGGATACTCACTTTGCCTCTATAACCTCCTGCTAGGTAAAACTATTGAACCCTGCTTCCACCGCCTGCATCCTACTTGAAGAGCTGGGCCTCTTACTGGCTGACCTGGCTTTCCCTCTGACACTGTGGATGCATTTATAGAGCTGAGAGTTTGCTGCGGAGCTCTGGTCTAATGCTTGACCTAGCTTTAGTTTAGTACAGCCTCAGATTTATGTGTGTGTGTGTGTGTGTGTGTGTGTGTGTGTGTGTGTGTGTGTGTGTCTAGTCACGCATGTCTTCTTCGACCAGTATTTGTGTGTACAAGTGTGACCGTGCTCTTTCCCAACATAGTTTCTTTGCCCTGTTGCCTTTACATTTGACTTAGATTAGTTGAGCCACAGCCTCCATAGGCTGCCAGTCACGGCTGGCCAGAGTGTTTTAAGCCTGGGCAGCAGGACTCAGTGGAAGTCCAGACTGTAGTCAGGGCCCCCAGAAGGCCTTTTAAAGTGTGTTCAACATCTGAACAGGGGAATAAACCATAATTTTCCAAACTGAATTGGGCTACAAACCCAACAGCGCTCTTTCACGCTCTCTCATTCTCATTATGTCCCCACTCTCTCCTCCTATAATATTCTGACCCTTCCGGCTGCTCTGCTCACATCCCCTGGCTATGAGAGTTGAATGGTGCTCATTATTGAGGCCTTTAGACCAATTCTGTTGGAAATGTGGCTCTCTGCAAGCTGTGAACCAGCTAGCTGGCTTGTGCTTACTGGCTCTTTGTGTTACTGCCTCGGAAGCAGGGAACACTCCTCTTTCGTCCTGGGAGGGTAAAGCTGAGACGCAGCTGCTTTAGAGTCGGGCACAATAAGCATGGTTCACTGAATGATGGTGGTTGAAAAGAGAAGAAAAGGCGGGCGGAGTGAGAGAAAGATGGGAATGGCACATAAAGATGATTGTATAAGTGTTAGATTTTTTGAGATAGAGGGAGAGATTTTGCAGTACTCTGCAGACTGCTACGGGGGAACACACACACAAACACACACACACACACACACACACCACAGATCATTAGTGTCAGCAGCTGTTGCTGTTTCAGTCGTCACTTTCAATGCCACATAAACAAGAAAAAAGAAGCAAAAAGACAAGAAAAGAATTTAATCTGTAATTTGTCACCAAGGTGTCAGTGTTGTCGCATATGATCACGCAGTGAGTAATGAGAGTGATTGTTGGGCTGTTTGCTTAACACCAGCAGGGCCTGTATGGATCACATCTGCCTGGTGGCTCCACATCCTTTAAGTCTTTCATAAGAAAAAACGCAAAAATTAGTAAATAAACATCAGATCCACACGTGTGTACACACATACACACACACACACACACACACACACACACACACACACACACACACACACACTTGTCATTTGTTTGGCATAGTACTGTAGGTGCTATGTTTTCTCTGGAGGCATACACACGTTTTATCGTCCTCACCATCAAAGCTGTGTGAAAAACATTAAGTCTTTCACCTGCTCTCTGCTTCATGTCAGTAACTCTATAGCCTTAGTGTTACTGTATTGTTTGATGGCACAGTGGATTGAAAAATCAATACATTTTTTTTTTTTTTTTTTTTGTGGTGGCAGAGGTGCTGAGGGGGCTGAAGACGTAGCTGTGAAGCTTTACAGAGACAAAAGAGGAGAAATGTTTGAATGTCTGTAATGGATGTTTTCATCCTAGGAGTGAATTGAAGACTTTAAGTATCAAAGATACCGCAGCAAGTATTTTATACCATGTTGACTGATACCTGAGGAACAATGTTTTTGCTCACAGCTTCAGATGTTGGGTGTCGACTGTTGAATTTTCTTAAAAGCTCTATATGAAAACTTTTCAAGGTTAAAGGAGCTATTTGTAAGTTTTGCTATTGCTGCATATCCAATGTTAGCATTAGCTGTTTTTTTTTTGTTTTTGTTTTTTTTTAAGGATTTGATGTTTTGAAGGTTTTTCATCTATAATTTGCCAGACAATATCAAAAAATGCCGTTCTTAAGTTACCGAAGGGTCAAACAGCTTGTCTCGAAACTGCTGACTTAGATACTCAGTTGAAAGTTCCTGTGGAGTTTTAGACCTCCAGTAGCACAATGCAGCTGTCTTTTTTTTAGCAGGTCCCTGTTTTGTTTATCTGTCCTAATGTGCGCATGAGGACGCACATACACATGCACATGCACATGCACAGGTGTGACACAATGCAAGGTCCTTAGCAACGGTCAAAGCCAATATAGATGTGAAAGCTCAGCCAAACACACAGCCCAAGTGAAACTTAAGTGGATGATTTATTTTTCTGTACATGTACCCAAGTATCAATGAAACAAAACGCTGTGTGAAAATTACATAGCTGAGTGCTATTTCAATGTAAATTTTCCCTTTTTTATTGATTTTCACTTTATGCTGCAGTACCCTCACCTTTCAAGACAGCTTGGTAGAATTTCTCATTAAAGAAAAAGCAGAGAGTGTTTCTTTTCTTTCAGGCCATTGTACGGGTGGATTATAGTTGAATTTCACCATGGGGGCCAATGCACAGAGAAAACCCCTTTTTATTTATTTTTTTATTTTTTATTCATCGGCTCCTTCCATCTTCTCCCTCTGTTTCCCTACTCTAGAGCTCTCTGTGGACAACATGAGCCCTGCTCTCTCTTCAAAGTGGTGTGTGTGTGTGTGTGTGTGTGTGTGTGTGTGTGTGTGTGTGCGTGTGCGTGTGCGTGTGGATGTTTATTCTGAGAGCAATCCTCCAAGCCGAGGGTTAATGCCAGCAAAGAGAGGTCTATATCTCTATTAGCGAGGGGCAGGGCTGCCTTCGGAGACAGCAGTTACCCTGTGTGTGTTTTAGTTTACTTGCGCAAGTGTGTGTAGATGCTGGTATATGAGTGTGTAGGGGCGTTAATGTTGTTGGGGGTCAATCTACAATCTAAGAATGATGAGCTGATTAGTCCCTCCTGTAGAGATGAAGCTAGAATCACACTGGTTTATGAAGAGTCGACTCCTCTCTCTCTCGCCCTCTCTCTCTCTCCCCCACACACACACACACACACACACACACACACACACAACACACACACACACACACACACACACACACACACACACACACACACAGACACACTGCACAACTTTCTTTGAAGAAAGTAGTAATCCTTTTTGCACCTGTATATATTCACGTTACTCCCTCAGACATATTTTCACACATTCCTAGCGTCTGTGTGGGTTTGTGTGTGTGTGTGTGTGTTCGACAATCCCACCAGTGGCCTGCTTTAATGAATTCCAGTAGGTTGTTTGTGCTCTGTGTATAGGGATGCTGGACTACATCTCACTGATTCCCACTTTACTACAACCACTTTCTCCCTTGGAATGCAGCCACAACATCGCCACCAGCCCATCAGACTGGCAGCTGTCCAGTGCCAAATGGACACTGTGGCTCACGCATCGTCACAGACATGGAGGGAGTCAAAGAGACAGTTCAGCTTCTCAGTGTGTAGTTTGGGTCTGTGGATAGACATGGTAGTAATCTTCTTTCTGCTGGTACTCTTGATATCATCCAAGATCCCTAACGCTGCACAGAATTCGCACCATTTTTAGTTGTTTGCTGTAACTGTACTGTCAGCCACTGGGTGACATGCATGGTGTGCAAGTTATGAACGGTCACACATAAATGAACCTTTAGATATACATGACTATTAATTCTGGAAATGGTAGTATAGAATTACCTGTGACTAATTATGCAGCCCTAATTGCCAAATATGCTCGGAGTGTTACATGAGTGATGGCCAACATTAGAAAAAGAAAGAAATGGGTAAAAGACTGACAACATAAGACTCAACCGTCTCCGCTTTTAGGACAAAATGTGTCCACTGGCAACAGACACTCATCTTTATCCACAGGCCTGAGATAAAAGTCATCCAGTGTTTGGTTTCCTGCAGTGATTCAATCAATGACACTAGTAGAAATCTAATTATATTCTTGTCTTTGTGTCCCATTTGTTACAGTTGTACTGCGGTTTTGTGACAGAGTACAAGATAATACATTACATCAATAATGTATATAGGGATATGATTGTGTTCAGTGTGTTATGAGATTGTACTCACGCAGAGTATACATGATTAAATAGTGGATTTGTTGGGATACTGATTTGGTTTGCATTGTGTTTGCATGGCTTAGAGTGTGTATGCTTTCGTGCCTTGTCAGTGTATACAGTCATTGGTCCCCCCCCCCCCCCCCGTGTATACATAATTCCCCTCATTGATTTCTGCCTGGACTATTTGTCACCCACTTACTCAAGTCAAATTAGAAAGCACTGTTCGTCGTATCCACAATTCAATCGATTAGAGAGAGGGGGAACCACTCCCAAACTAAACGTAATGAATATAATGCTTAGTGGGGGAAAAACCTTCATGTATTGTGAGTGTTTGTGTGGAATTAATGGGAAATTTCCAGCTTGACAAAGCATGAGTTATCCAGTATGCATGTGGATGGAAGAGAGCCGTGACGCGGGGCTGGTAGGTGTAATTTACATTAGTGCGAGTCATTGCCTCTGCGGCCCCTTCGCAACACACAAGCCCGCAACACGCTAAGCCCCTAGAGATGTACTGCATTAACTACAAACATTCATTTGGAAATAATGCTTAAATATACAGTACTCTTACCTCTGGTTCTCTTTATCTCCTGCCTGAACACAAGCAGTCACACCAGCTTTGTCTACCATAAAGTTATGATAGCTTTCCATTATTCATTGAAAAGACTTGAAATTCCATTTCTCGCTTACCTGCTGATTTGCCTAAAATGCTGGATACTTCTCCTGAAAAACAAATGAATGGCTTCCTCAATTAGAGAGATTGACTGAAAATGGGTTTGGCTCAGTGCCTGTGTGTGTGTGTGTGTGTGTGTGTGTGTGTGTGTGTGTGTGTGTGTGTGTGTGTGTGTGTTTGTGCGTGTGTGTGTGTGTGTGTGTAAGAAAAGGTGAAATGAGCTCCAGGGTCTCTGTGTTGCATGGTTCAATGGTTCACTACTTTACTTGGTGATTCTCTCAGAAGGAGCAGGGAAGTTGACATGGAGGGAAAAGTGCAAACAAATTATTTTTCAGCTGTGGTAAAAGCTAAGGTAATATGCAGCAGCTGCGCACACTCATTCATAAGCACGCACACACACACACACACACACACACACACACACACACACACACAGACACACCTCTTTCTATGGGACAGTGAAAAGAAGTGTTAATGAAGCCCGTTCGTGGAGTGGTCTTTGGAGAAGGTGCCAAAAATGAGCCCCATAGCCCCCTTCACCAAGCGCCCCCACCCCCCACCCCCCCGCACAGCACAAGAACCCATTACTGCCAATTAGTCCAGCTCTCAGAGTCCTAATGGACCCTGTCATGCATACACACACACTCACTCACATGCACTCAGATTCACACGCAGCTACTGTACAACTGGGAAAATAGCAGCCTAATTTTAGCTTGAGAGCTGGAAGGCTGTGACTCAAAGCAAAGGCACTGTGCCATTGTGATGTAAATCCAGATTACAATATGGATGTTTTTGGTAATGGATGTGGTAGCTGGCCAAAACTCATACAATAAGGAGTATAGAGAGTATAGATCCATCCCTCATTGTGCGTATTGTGCATCTCATGAATAAAAGGTGCTTGTGTTGTTGAGACTTCATGTATTGCAAACAAATACCTTTCCAAGTATTACTTTACTTTGACTGAAAACAGAATCAAATAAGAAAACGGCAGCCACTGTATATGGATTGATTTTTTTATTATATTGTGAGAGTCCCTCCATTTTCTGCCTAGGTTGAGAGATTTTGTACTGGATAAGTCAAAAAAAAGCTTCACTTGCTGTGTGATGTGAGCATGTCTGATCAAGCCACTTCATAGTAATTCACTGGAATGCCTGCTGCATTAGCTATAGTTCAAGTTCAGTGGAGACTGGCATTTTCTGCTCATCTCAAAAGCAAGACTTATTTCCAAAGATTTGTCTCTGCGAGGTTATCTGGATGTCAGCTCCTCTAATCATATTTTAGAAAAACTCGTCTCGGCTCACAGAAAACAAGAGAAACTCATCTCGGGGAAGAAACCATCAAGCGTGAAGTCACAGAATAAACAGTGAAGATAATGTTGCCTGTACAAATCAATTCTGCGTTAGGGCCATCAAGCATTAACCCAGAATCTTAGCTGGGAGCATCTGAGTTTGGAGGAATCTGCTGTCTTTAGAGATGTTGCTATCACGTTAACCGTGAAAACCTGATCGTGCACACTGTCTCTCTTCTGTGTGTCTAACTTAAATGAGAGATAGACGGAGATGGCAGCAAGGAGGAAGTTGGGGAGAATGTGAGGTAGAGATGAAGGGAGGTTGAGAGGGAGCAGAAAAAAAAAGAAGATAAGCTGGGCAAGGTCAGTACGCTGGAGCTCGAGGAAATGAACTCAAATCAGAAGACGAAAAGGGTGAAGACTGAAAAAGAAAATAGGGTATTGTCCCAGAAGGAGTGTATGAGGTAATAGAAAAATGATTAGCAAGATGGGATTGTCATGGGTTTTATAGTGTGTGTGTGTGTGTGTGTTTTTGTGTGGTCCAGGCACAAATCTGTACATTGTCTCCATATGACCTTGACTCTTTTGTATGAAAGCATCACTTGATAATAGGTTAATAGATTGCAGGCCACGGTGAGAGAGGCCAAACTGCAGTGCTGAAGTGGAGCAGATACAGTCCTGGCTCGGCTGATTCTGTCTTGGTAATTAAATACACTAAATTAATTCGACTAGCTTTCACCTGGTGTCCCAAGTGTTAAATAAAAAGTCTGAGGCCTGAATAGGCTAAGGAGTTTTTCTTTTAGAGCTGCAACTGATAAATGATGTTGTTATTGATAATATCAAAATTAAAAAAAAAAGAAAAAAGATTCCAATCACAGAGTTTTTCAATTTTAGTAAAAAATTAAAAGAAGTAAAAGGGACAAATATCAAATCCTGATTTGAGAAGCTGGAACGCACAAAACATTCAGGATTTTTTTGCTTGGTAAATGACTCACAACAGATAATCAGTGTTCCGATTGTTGTTAGTTAATTTTCATTTAATTGACTATTCAACTGTGTTTGAGTACTAGCATTGTTAAAGAGAGAAAGGAAAGGTGAGAGGGAGATGGAGCCTAGTTTGTGGATAATATGCCTGTGTGTGTGTGTGTGTGTTCGTGTGTGTGTGTGTGTGTGTGTGTGTGTGTGTGTTCATGTTCATGCATACTATTACAGTTGGAGAGGGGGCACAAGCTGAGTGGGGGTGTGTGGTATGTTGTTTGTGCAGGTCTATTTTTGCCTGGGATTGATTTATAAATGGCTCCTGTATTTGCGTGCTTCTCCCTTAAAGTCGTCTCAGTGTGTGTGTGTGTGTGTGTGTGTGTGTGTGAGAGAGTGCCCGTGTGTCTGGTGGGGCAGGGAATCCTGGGTCCCTGTGGTGCTCTTCTCAGTCCAGTGGGATGCACCTGAGCCCCTCTCTCAACCAATCAGGTGCTTGTGATTCATATCAGGTTCTTTATCAGAGGTGGCACAGCGGTAGAGCTGGACAGACACAGAGACAAGCATACACGCAAACACAAAAACTTTATGTACTAGCACACATCTGCTAAGACCTCTCTGTCCACACTTTAACTTTACTACTTATTGTATAGTGCAAAAGCTATTTATTTATTTATTTTCTGGTATTTTACAACGGTTCAGATGGTCTTCCCTCTCTGCAGTGGTTGTGTATGCACAGTGTGTACGTCTATAAGCCTGCGGCATGTGGGCTTCTGTTATGTGTGCATGTGAGAGGGTCTGGTCAGGTCACAGTGAACAGCATGTCTGATTGTATGGACTGGACAAGTGCCAGCCACTGACCTCCCGTCCTGACAGCACACCGAAGCACGCAACATGGCTCGGAGGCAGCAGGACGATCAGATGGTCGGCGAGACGGAGGGGATGAGGTGATTGAAGGTGATAGGAGGAGAGAGAGAGAGAGAGAGTGAGGACAAGAAGAAGAGAAGACGAGGGGGAAGAGAAAAACAGGCAAGGAGAGTAAAATGAAGAGCAGGATGTGGAAGATGCTTTCAGAATCAAAGCACGCAATAGTTTCGGTTTCTGGGACTGAGGAAGCTTCATTACAATGTCATGGATGGCTGAACGTTTTTCCACTGGAGAGAGAAAGAAAAAGAGAGAAAGAGAGAGTAAAGAGAGGGAAGTCAAGGAAACAGGGAATTAGAGATGTTTTCCACTCCTGTGCTTTCATTAATTTCTGTTATGGTTCCAGATATACCAGACTACTTGGTGCGCTGCTGTTGTTATATTTAAGACTGGTAACCAAAGCTGACATGAGATCACTGTCTCACGTACATACCCACAACACATACATGCACACACCTACACACACTCAAACTGGACGTGCTGCAGCTCTGTGACCTCCTACTGCTTCAGTGTTCAGTGTGTGTTTACACAGTGAATCGCTTGAAGAAAAGTAGAGTAGTGGTGGCCTACTTTTTGTATACTCGTATATATGTATGTGTTTTCCAGCCTGCAAGTCTTGTACTTGTACTTTTGTAGAATGTAATATCTTTTAAATATACAGACAAAATTTGTCTCAGTGGGCCTTTCAAGAACATTATTGGTTCTTCTTCTGAGCCAGTCTCATTTTTTACTGTGAGGCTTTCTTGTGTTCCAAGTGGGATTCAAATCAAACTTGGTGTAAAGTATTAATTTCTACCTGAGAATTGGCACCGGTATTGATCATTAGCATGTTTGTTTACCCCAATTGCTATGTAAGGTTACATATTCCACTCTGTTTGTGATCTCGGTTTCATTCCCAAAAATGACCAAAAACATTTAAAAAATATTACTACAGCTGCCAGTAGACGGAATGGGTAAGTGCTAAAAAAATGTCTTGCTAAAGCAAAATGGTCCGTACAAGATTTTGGACTGTCTTGCTGTACAGCGCCCTCCGCTATCATTGTTCATGCCTCCAGTAGAGCTCCATGTACTCCGAGATTCTGTGTCAAGGAGCTCCGAAGCTGCTCTTGTTGTGGCGCAGCACCTTATATCATATCCCTTTTGTAAAATAATCGCGTCTGCTGGAATGCACATTCAGCTCTTGTGGGAACCCTTTCACATGAGGCAGCTGTAAGAGTTTCATCTTTGATTGTCACCGTTAGCAGAGTCTGCAGCTTCCACACCGTAACATTACACAGCGTACTGTTTAATTGCCAAGTAAAAGTTCACATCACCCCTTCAGTCCATACAAACACTCCCACTTACATGTGCACACTTTCTACATTCCTCCGTCTGCTACTCTCTCCAGTATCAGTTAAAGATGCCGGGCAGTTTCTGACCCATGTTCAATTCACGCAGGGATGGGGGAGGTCAGCTGATGCAGACCACCAGAACACCTCTGACAGGCTCATCACAGTCGAAGTCTGAATTGGTCACCCGTATCTATTTGTTCATTTAAGACTAAACTTAAATGATTTTGGTAAATATTAATTTTATTATAACTATTATGGATCAAAAGTTTTAATAATAGTTTACTAACTTTCTATAAAAGCAACAAACCAGACTGCTTAACTCTACTGTAACTCATGACTGCTTATGACTTATGCCCCGTAATGTTCCCGCAGCTGACCTGTCTGTGTACACTGTATCATCACGGACAAAATTAGTGGTCAGTAGCCAGTTGCAGAGCGCTGCTTGTTTTACCCTGATGGATTAGAGTGTGACGTCTGAAGCCAGGGTTGGATTAATCTCTAAAGATACAAGACTCATTTAGATTATACTCTAACACACACACACACACACACACACACACACACACACACACACACCCTGCTGGTGTGCACACTCAGGGACTGTGAGCTCACACACTTGCATGCAGCACATGGACACTGCTAACATTCCACCCACTGCTCCACTGTGTCTCTGTGTGTCATTTCAGTCCACTCCTTCCACCCTTGGTGTGTGTGTGTGTGTCTTTTGTTTTCTTCTCTTCTGTTCTATCTCTTTCTTCTTCTTTCTCTCTCCCGCTGTTCAATCAGAGAATGCCTCTCTTCTTTTAATTAGTAGTGGTGTTGTTCTCCTCTTTTTCCCCTGGCCAGGACCACTAATATTGCAATTAGCTCCTGTAGGAAGCTTTCAACCACAGCCTTTGTTCTTCTCGGCGCTGTACAGCAGCCCACGTTCCTGCATTGCTCCACAGAATATTATATGTGTGTGATGCAGAGCTCCATTTTAATAGAGGAGAGAGGCATAATCAAAGCTGGCCTCATTTTACTCAGTCAGAATCATAACACATATCGTTCTTGTTGGGGAGGATGAATGATTCTCTTTCCTCTCTGCTGGGAAGTTTAAAAAAAAAAAAAAGAAAGATATTCTGCCTCTCTTTCTCAGTTTAGTTTCTTCCACTCACCCTTTTGGTAATCATCTTCCTTCCACATTTCTCCCCTTCACCTTTCTCTACTACATGCTCCATCTCTCTCTCATCTCCCTTCTGTTTCTTCTGGTATCTCTCAGAGCACTTCTGCAGCCTGGCCTTGGGGACAGATAGGAAAGGTCGTAAAAAACCAATTGAATTTAATGGCGTGACACTACATTGTTAACCTACGAGTGGACCGACGTTGTACCACGGTCCTGAGCGTGACAGCTCGAGAGGCTGATGGTTGTTTAGGCCGTAAACCTTCTGACACAATCACTCTCACTGCCCTGCAGTCTGACTTTCAAGCCAAACCGCCTGACATGAAATAGGTTTTATAGGAAAGGGAAATGTGTTCTACTTAAGACTGTTGTTTAAGGTGGACTTGGCTGGCCTCCACCTTTTTAGGATAATTCCGGTTCATTACAGAAGCTGTAGCGTGATTACGATTATAGTTCAAACTTCTGCTGCATGATTATTTACTATGAAACTCCACAGTATTTCCATGTTTGCCAGGTCTGGCTTCCTGTCAAATTTAGGATGAATTCTAAATAAATCTCATTACATTTAAGGTGTTACACAATCTGGAACAGTCTCCCTCTGCGGTTATTGAAAATCTTATTTCAAGATCTCTTTATTCTTCAAAAGGCATTTTATTGATTCTTCCGTCCCCCAGTTTGTTCTTTTTCTTCAACCATTGTTGTTTGTATTTCATTTAAATATATATTGAAATGCTTTTAGTAACCGCGGTTTTGAAAAGTGCTGTATAAATAAGTTTAAATTACTTACAATATTTACAACTTTGTCTTATTTTTGCGGTTTTATCCATCATTTCTGTCTGTAATAAAAAAAAAAGATTGCACACACCAAGTAGACTGAGAACTGGTTTTGTTGCAGCCTGACCGGAATGAATCGGTCTGATGTCAAGATCACAAACACTCAGACAATCATACACTTGACTAGAGACTCACAGTAAATGTATCTAAAACAAGTGAATGATGTAAAACTATTACCTAAACTGCCTGCCGTAAACATTCATATAGGTTTGCAGATTGACTTATTGGTTAAATTTGAGCTACTGGACGTGCCGTAGTCGTGCATTCACACAGTCTCATGAGCAATGAGAGACTCCAGCATACTTTTGGTTTTACCATACCACATAAAGTGATTTAAATAATCTGAAATTAACTGTTGGCTGTTGCCTGATGCCCACATATGATCTGTTTCAGACTGAGTTAAAGAGAATGTAAAGTGAAGGGAAGAATCGTCTGAGAAGGAGATGTATTTATTTTTCACTTGGCATAATACTGTGACAGCTTGGTTCGTTGTGTGGCAAGTGTTAATCTGTTCTGGTAGTGTGTGTGTGTGTGTGTTTGTGTGTGTGTGTGCGAACACATATGCAGAGGTTAGCATGCTAACTAAACATATGCCTTTCAGGTTCAACATCTGATTCCCTTTCCTCTCCCCTCTACTGAGACTACCCCAACAACTTTTCAAAAGATGCTTCTCTGCCGGATAAAACTTTCTCCCTGTGATCATGGGGACAGAGATGGAGGGATGGGGGGAAGGTTTAGGGAAAGTGAAAGGGTGTCACACTGTGCTCGAGCGAGGTGGGGGGAAAGAGCAACAGGAAAATCTCTTACATGAAATAGAAATAAAAAAAAGAAGACAGCAACATCTGTGCGGGAACTTCAAACACCCTTTGAAAGGCAAAATGTGATTCCGTTCGGGATTCTCTGGCTTGGTAAACAGCCGGGTTTTATTTTGGAAGTCAGTTGGAGAGTGTGCATGCGTGCATGTTTATGTGTGTGTATTTAGAGGAGGGGTGCTTTGTAGGGGATGAGGGACTGTCAGAGCCGTGATCGGAGCTGGAAAGAGAGAGAGGAGAGCATGTTGAGAAGGGATGAGAGCGAAGTCCAGTGATTGGCAGAGATGTAATACAGTGTAAATCCAGCCTAACCCACTTCATCACTCTCTGAGGCTGATGTGTATGCCTTCCTAATCACTTTGTTGTCATTTGTGATTTGATGGGATCTGCTTGGTCATAAATTTCAGGATAAAGGAATGTGTGACTTGAAACTCTTCTGTTTATCTCACAGTACCTTGTCACTAAGCTTGGTTCTTTTTCTCTCTTTTCTCTCTTTCCTGCCTCTCCCGGCTCGATGGAACCACAACACTCCACCTCAATGTCCTCCTTTTACTTGTCCACCAGGTAAGACACACCAACTGTAAATGAATTATCTCCTGCAGCGCGATGAATACATCTTTACAATTCAGCAACAGCACAGTATAGATTACTCTTTGGGTTACAGAGTTGAAGTGACTTGTGAATGTTTTTCTATCCAAGGACAACATCAGTGAAAAACCTGTAGCAGGCATGTCAGAGAAACGCCTCACAAGTGTGCTTACAAAAGCAGAGTCTGACTTGCAGTTAATGTCAAGAAAAGGATTTATTTATCAGACAAGGGGAAATAAGTCACAAAGATGTAAAGGATAATGTTACAACGTGTGGTCAGATCATTCTGTTTCTTCAAAATAGTTCCTTTATATATACATAGGGAATATGTCTTGTTATACAAATAAGAATAAACAGGAAATCTTCCTCTTCCTTGTGTAGAAGAAGAAAAGAAAGGCTGAATTGAAAGATTGCAACAATGTTTTCCACTGCAAAAGAAACATCTTTAATTGATTGCAGGAAGCTGCTGGTTCACCTGGTGTTACACAGTCTTCTCTGCCTCGCAGGGTTGGTGTGAAATAGTAACACATCGCATTAATAATGAATCCTGGAAACACTTCGTTACATTTTTCACTCAAATCAGGTAGCACTTTATTTCAAAGACTCTGAAAAGGAAATTGGGTGCCATAACATTTCTGGAACTGGCTTTTGAGCTGTGAGGTTTTAATGTGGTAGCTCCTCTAATGATGAGGTGCTGTTCATCAACTTATCAGAGGGCTTCCAACAGGGCATCCAGTGTGGTTGCCATGGTGCTTGGATGGTCTATTGATAGACAGGGCTATGGTGGAAAAGAGTATCAATACAGCAGCTCGTAGGTGTAGCACTTGCACCCTATTTCAGTCTACTGTACACTACGTATCACTCTTTTTTGATTTCTTTCTTTCATATCTCATGACTCTCATTAGCTTCTCTTTTATATCTCTCCTGTCTTCTTTACACACATTATTCTCATTCCCATCGTACTCTGCTTCTCCAATCACTTTTGTTACCCTGCTCTCCTCTTCTGTCATTCTTCTCTCACTGTTTCTCCATTGTTCCTCTTCATTGGCTAAGGCTATAGCTGTCGTTGTGTGTGTGTGTGTGTGTGTGTGTGTGTGTGTGTGTGTGTGTGTGTGCGTGCGTGCGTGTGTGTGTGTGATGGAGTGGAGCGGGGCTCTGCAGTGAGGTGATGGTATGTGAAATCACTGACATTACAGAAGGGGGGTGGTGGTGGCATTCCCACTCCGCTGCTGTCCTCTAATCGACAGGGGCACCATCCATGTACCACATTTCTTCTCACCTCCATCTCCCTTGCTCGCTCTGTCCAACAGTCTCTCCATCAGCCTTTCATTCCTCTCCCTTTCTCTTCATCCTCCTTTTCTTCCCCTCCTCCCAACTTGCTCCTCTCCTAGCAACAACAGCTGTCCTCTCAGGAGTGTCAGCATCCTTGCGACTTTACGGATCAGTCTGAAACACGTGTGTTGTGTATTTCATGTCCATATTTATTATTTTTCAGCACATTGCTTATCCTTGACAACCAGAAAAACATATTCCCTTTTTCCTGTATCATTTCTTTTTTTTTAACACCTTTTTTCTCTTTCTGCTTATTCCTGCACCTCTAATCTCTTATCTCCTTTTTTTTCTGACTGTCTAGTTTTATTGGCCAGTCTTTGTTTTCTGTGTGTCTGTGTATAAAATCACAGTGACGGGACAGGATTGCAGTGGCTGCAAAAAGAGACTATCATGAAGAGAGAAAGACAGAATAGGGGTGAGATTGAACGTAATTGGAAAGAAGGGCAGAGAGAGAGGGGAAAGAAACAATAGCCAGATGAAGAGAGTAGTTGAAAGGCATCAAATACAAACAAAGTTACACGGCAAATGTAAAGGATCCCTCTGGCAGAGCTACGAGGAGAGTCAGAGAGTGTGAATAAAAACGAGGGAGAGAAAATAGAGTGGAGGGGGGGGCAAAAGTGCAGGTGAAAGGGAGCCCCCAACTGGCAGGAGCTGGTAGTGGTATGTAACACCCCATCACCTCTAAACACTCTCCTTTATCTTCTTCTCTTTCTCATTCCTCGACTCAGTCTGGACTATCTCCCTCAGACTGGGAGGAGCATCAGCACTTTTTAGGTTCAGGATGACATGATAATGCAGATTAGTGGTAATCTCACCTTCCCTGATGGTTTGGGTTGCCTCTGAATGTGTATATGCTTGTGGGACTGATCGTATTCCACTTAAAGAACTCCTCAGACAATAATCTCCACTCTCTCTCCTCTTGTCTCTCTGTTCTCTGTCCCTCTTTTCTTCCTGTCCCTCCCTATCTGCACTTGTGCGCTGCACCAAGCCAGAGTTAGAAGGCTATTTGCGTCATCAGCTCCGGGCAGAGTGTGTGCGTCTTGTGTGTGTGTGTTTGACCTGAACTCTCCCACATACAGCTGTTGAATATTAAGCTCTGATGTGTAGATTGTGTGTGGATTTCCCATTACTGCTGCAGTGCACTGGCCAGACACACACACACACACACACACACACACACACACACAAATTCTAGAGCACATGTTTAAGTAAACACAAGTGCGCACACACACATTTCTCGCCTTTTTCTTTAACCTCATGTGTTGACCACCCATCAGCTTCCATCATAAACCACTTCTCCCTCCGCCTTGTCTCCATAGCAACGCCATAGCAACCCCCGCTGACCCAGCCAGCCACTTGCAGTGCCTTTGATATGAACTCAACCCGCCCCTCTCAAACCTCTCCAACTGTCATCAGTGGCTGAGAGGGTTGTCCATCAGCCCTCCTGACATCTTGATTGGCGGTTGCTGCTCAGACATGCATGGAGAGTGCATCTCTTCAAAATGAGACGGGCCTGTGAAGGACGAGCGCAGGAATGCAGAAATTGAACTTAAGTTTCTCTCGTCATAAGTGAAAAACCTAATGACGGGTGGCGCTTTCCATTGAAGGATAAGTGAATGAATGTTTGAAAGGTCTCAAGTTGAGTCCGTGTTTCTGTCCTTGATTGTTATAAGATGTAGCGTGTCCAAAGCGTCACACGCATCCATCACAGAAGTGCAACATGCATCATGCCATTGTGACAGACTCATTCATAGATGTGATGCCAGGACACACATCCTGCAGTTCAGTGATGTACAACATGTACTAAGCATGTCAGGGATACCTCCCATGTCTGCAAGGCTCCTGTGATAGCCTCATGAGCATTGACTTGATATATAAAAGTGATCACCAGCCCTGTAAACATGACTAATGCCCCAGCACTCTCTGCACTGACACTGGGCGTTGATGCTGTCTGTGTGTGTGTCGTTTGATCACTTAATGGTACAAATTGACTCTGCAATTGTGCTTTGAGCGATCATTGTGTCCTTATGTCCAGCGGTAAAGAGCTCTTGTATTATTGACAATACACACAAAGCACGCAATGCGCATACAAGCACAGACAGGCAAACGCACACTAGTCCCACTCACCAGACGGCTGTGTGAAGCGCCACAGATGGGGGAGGTGCTGCGCTGATCAATACATCGTCAGTTGCCCTGACTGTATCATTATCATTTTAATGGCTGCAGTATTTTCCCCCTGATGGCTTTCGAAATGAACAAGACAACACCAGAGGTTTCTAAAAGTTCACTGCTGCTGCAGTCGGCTTGTGGCTGCAGGCCGGCCGGTGACATTTTGGAAACGCAGAGCAGCTAATGAAGACAATACAGATTAATGATATTGATTAATGCTATACTTGGAAAAAAAAAAAGGCACATTTTTTACATAGTTTATAGAGCCTTTCCTCTGGCTATACTTGACAAAGTGATACCAGTATTAATGTGATGAATGTCAGAGTCACTGTCAGGGGTGAGCCGACCTGTTCTGGTTTATATAATAAGAGCCTTTATGTAATATCATGCTGTGCTTAACATTGGTTGAAATCCAATGTCTGCTTATGTTCTTTGCCACACTGTATGGTAATGGCATTCTGGATTATGGGTGCAATTAAGAATTATTTCCGTTATTGATCCAGTTGATGATTATTTTGCTGATGAATCATTTATAGTGCTAAAAAACAGGGAAGTTAAATGTTCTCACATGTGAGCCTGGAACCATCAAATTTTTGTCTTAGATCTTTGCTTTATAAATATCTTAAATAATTAATTAGTTATCAAAAGTATTGCTGATTAATTTTCTGTTGCTGGAACTAATGGTCTCAGAACTATCTGTGTGATCAGTATACAAAACCGATGGAAATATCTCTCTGATCAATGGATTAATAGTGCTGTTCAGTCATTTAACGAACATGTAAATAGCATAAAGTGCTTCTCAAAGGCTCAGTGTTGCAGACAAATTTGAAACGCTTATGAAGATCAAGTGAGAAGCAAGCCTCATAGTCCTGCTACCTGTCTTTCTTTTAAAGGTGGGTTTTGGTGGAGGAGAGTGGGAGATGGAGACAGGGAGAGACTTTGCATGCTATAGAGTGTGTGTGCGTGTGTACTCAGGCTCTCTGCATGTATCTTCTCCTGCAGTCCTGCATGTGGTGACAGGCTGACATCAGAGTAAAAGCCCCCTGAAGTCGTGTTGAACAGATGTCTCTCTGCTCTCTCAGTCTCCCCGGTGGTGGAATACATAGACCTGGCACTCTGTCGTCTCTCTCTCGCTCTCTCTCTCTCGCTCTCTCTCTCTCACTCCCTCTCCCTCTTCTTTGTCTGTCTTTCCCTCTGTCTATTCAATTTACTTTTCTAATAAAATTTGCTGTTCATTCTTCAGTCACCATACTTTTTAGACTCCCAATATTCTTCCATTTTTTTTCATTTTTATCTCTTTTTGACGTTCAGGAGTTTCCCCTCAGCTTTGTGAGACATCTCACTCTCAGATCAGTCTTTGTTCAGTAAAAAGGCCAGGTGAAATGGACTCTCGGTGAAGTGCCCTTGGTGTTCTGCTTTGTGTACTTTCTTTTAGTACTTCTCTGCGCGTGTGTGTGTGTCCAGTTTGTGTGTAGCTGCACTTTTTGTACAAGGCAATATTCCAAGCCCTGTGACGTGAGCCCTGTCTGTGAGAAAGCAGGCAATCTGGGCCTTGGCTTTTCTCCAGAACCACTTTCATTTCCATTCAGCAGTGGGATGTTGCTCACTGGAACACACATGTGCACTGCTGATGCACACACACACATACACACACCCACACAGAAACACAGAGAATCACTGGTAAATATAGACGAGCTGAAGAGTGTTCAGGCAGGGTCAGAACCCAGCTGTCTTTGGGCCTCAGTAAGACTTTCTCTTTTTGTTTCTTATCTTGTGGAATTGGATATTTTCTTACAAACTCTTACTTATATGCATGCAGACGCATATAAACACACAAACACAAGCTGCTCTTGTTATGGTAGGAACGCATGATGCAACAGCAGAGCCATCCCTCCTAATGTCCCCTGGGAAAAATGAAGAGAGGGAGGGGTCGTGTTGAAGAAAAGAGAGACGTATCAGGCAACAACAAAAACAAGGGGAGACTGAGCGAGGAGGAAGAGTGACTGATTGACTGAGGAGAGGGAATAGAGGACAAAATGAAAATGATAGAGGGACTCAAGCTTGAGGGGGGGAGATGGAGACAGGGACAGAGAGAGAGAGAGAGAGAGAGAGATCAGGCTTACAGTGGCTAATAGAAATTCCCTTGTTGCCTCATTGAGATGCAACGGTGGCTTGGGTAATGAGCTAGCTGCCGCTGACGCATTGATTTAGCCAGAAGACTCGCTCAAATTATCCCACTCCTCGAGAGAGATGTCAACAGTTCCGCCAATGGCCGCCGGGGTAATTACCAACGCATCCACCCACCACAACACCTCACCCAACCCCGCCTTGTATTTCATTCTTCTAATCTACACAACCCCACTGTCTCCACCCCCTTCCTGCCTTCCTCTGCAACCCCTCCCTCTGGGATGTCCCATAGCCCAATATATTAGGTTTGCATAAGCAAGGTTCAGTGAGAGCACATACCTTCAGTGGCTCCAGTTGGAGTTCTTTGTGAATCCATGCTTTGCTGGGAGAAGCAATAGTATAGTACTGTAGATGGTAGAACTGCAGGTGAAATGGCAATGAAAAAAAAAAACCTAGAATTCCTTGGATGGTGAGTGTAACTGGGTGGAAAATTGTCTCTCAGCAAAAAATAGTCATGTCCCTTTAAGATAATATGCAAATGACTATGTGTTATCGTGCTCTGCAGAATGCGCATTTATCATGGATTATTCATAGATTTAAAAATAGAGAAAACAGGAAAACATTCCAAATCAGATGAGTCATCTCAGCACACGTACTGGTAGTGATTCTGGAAATTGTTCCAAAATAAAATGTTTGTAAATGTGTAGATACACAAGAGAGCTTTTGTGAGAAGGTATATTACTGTACCTCAAAGCATGACGGCACAGTGATTCAGTAGCCCAGGTTTCACCCACTCTTCTCAATGCAGAGCATTAATCAGAAAAGTGTCTTTGCAAATATTATGTTAAAATTGTTATATTGTCTGCAAGTACACAATATATATAATGCAATGATATGATCTATTGGCCAAGTACCCAACCATTCTCAGGCTCTAAATTATGCAAGAAATCAAAACGCTTTCACTCTCACTGGTGTGTTGTCAGTGGTGTTGGTAGCAAAATGGACAAATCTAGGACTGAATTAATGCAACAACTCAAATCATGTCAGTGGTTGTTATATCAGCCATTAGAATGAACAGAATTACAGTGAGCTGGGCAGCGGCTGCCTGTGCTAGACTGTCTGCATGTGATAACAGTTTTCACTCTTGGTGTGTAGATCTGGCTCCTAACATGGATGTTTTGTTGAGATATGTCCTGTGCTTTTTTAAAAAATGCTGTACTGCGAGGCAGTTCTCTCTCACACACAAATGCACACTTCTTGTCTTCATTGTTTCCGTGCCTTGAGGTGTTTCCGATTGGACTATACAATAATGGTGAAGCTTTGACACTGTGACCTTTCTCCTGTGCAGCATTTGTTTTACGCGAGTGGAGAATAAAGGTTCTACAAAGACATAGGGAGGAGGAAGAAAAGCTGGGAGAGGAACTCGCCTGTATCTTTGAACCTTTGGACTTTTGATCAGGAAATGTGTGTGTGTGTGTGTGTGTGTGTGTGTGTGTGTGTGTGTGTGTATCAATGTCACACACCAGGAGGCGGCCCCCCTGCCTCAATCACACACATACATACACACATTCCCCCTATAGAAGATCGTTGTGTCCTAGATCCACACCCTGTGGGTGCACATAGGAACAACCTTGTGCATATTGACCATAATAGTGGGGTTTGTGCTCACCTTGGACAATCCTTCCTGCTGTTTTCTTTTTTTCCACTTATTTATGAAAGGGCTGAAATGTCAAAAAAATGGAAAAGTAACTTGTAGGTTAAGGTCTTGTTATGTGTAGAAGAATACGTTAAATAAAAGAAGGACGCGTCGGTTTGTTTGATGTGTTTTCCTTCAGCTGCGTGAAGTGAAGTTTGTGCCTCTGAGTGGGTGCTTCTAGCTCTCCCTGATAAAACCATCATAGCGGGACTCATTTTCAGTCCATGTGCTCAAGCCGTCATCTCCCCTGCCTGCCCCAAAGTGGGAACGCAGCACCCTCATTGCCAATTAAACTCCAATCAACAAACGAAGATGGAGTGAGACATCGAATTACATCCAATATCCTCTCCCATACTCAAGCCTGTCTTTGCCAGCCACAAATTAGCTTACAAATTAAGGCTCTGAAGATGGGAGAAGCCGAGTTTCCAGATAACAACCAAATAACATCCTGCTGGCATTTTGATGTATTGTTCCAACTTGGATCCAGCTTCCTGCCTTCTCTTGATGTGCAGAGAAAGTTTTTGTTGGGTTTTTTTCTTGGTTGAGCTTCGACCGTCCATTTCAATCTCGATTCGGAAGGAGGCTGGTTATTAAGACAGGTTGATGAGAACTCATCGCGCTGGAATCTGCTCCAGCTTGATCCATGTTTGGGTTGTCTATACAACATTTTCATTACCAAACGCACTTAATTAATGAAATAACTCAAGCTGAATTATAGATGAGGAAGGTTTGATTAATTGCTTCTTAGAGTCAGATTTCCTCTCCACTCTCTTTTCCAGCCCACACAATTGGCCTGTCTGAGTGGCATGCATGCCAGATATGACGCGTTTTTTTTTTTTTTTTTTTTCCGTGTTCTCGTGCATGTGTGTGAGCACACACGTGTGTGAGAAAAATACAGAAAGAAAGCACTGCCTTCTTTCAGCATGTCTCTCTATGGATACAGTGAGGTTTTGTAATATTATCCAGTCAGGTGTTTTAATAATTCATACTTTTATATTGGGGGTTATCTAACACATGACGTGCAGACAGTACGCTGCTCTTTGAAAGGTGTCTAGGGGCTCCTCTCACTGAAAAGCCTATCAGAGTCATCACCAAGGCACCAATCTTTAGCTCATCATGTCGCCTCTTCATTTGACTCCCATCTCCCTTTAGGAGCTCATGAGTGCATGTTTAGCATGCACAGACATATGTTTCAAGAGTGACACACATATGCACACCGGTAGCATCGTTTTCTGTGGCCATCTTATCCATTTGTGCGTACAAGTATGTTATATACTGTACACGAGCATGTGTCTGTGTGTACGCACATGTGCACGTGTTTGTCCCGTCTGCTGCGGCTGCTGCATTGGGCCTGGTGTGGCTAATTAAAAGAAGCCTTCTTGCATTATTCATGAGGCTGTAATTATACATTCCTTTTGCTGATCCCCAGTCAGTGGCATTAAAAATAGATCTGAGTCTCCATGCCCCGCCCTTCTAGGCCCCACTTTCACTCTGTGTTTTGACTATGTCTTCCCCAGCTTCTCTCTATTTATCTAACCTTATCAGTATTTCTCCATCTCACTGTCACTGGCCTCATTGTCACGGCCTTCTTTTTTTTTTTTTTTGTTCTTTCCATCGTTCCTCTTGTCTCCTCCATGTCTTCATTCACGTTTGCTCTGATGTTCCCTTTTGGGATTCGGGCAGAACATTCCTCTGACAGTGTCACTCTCGCTTCAGCTCTGTGGCCTGACCTCCAGTCACATCAGGCCAGAATTCAGAGCGGAATATTTAGAATCTGCAATGACATCTCAGCAGAAAGATTCAGAAGAGAAATCACTCCCTCTGATCAACTTAATGGAGAAACTGTAAAACCTCTAAAGTAAAGTTCTCCCTGACTTTTTTCTTATTTGTACATAAACTAAACTACAAAACCGAATCAACTCAAATGTGAGATGGCATCAGTACATATAAACTAGACTATGGTTATGTGGCAAACAAGACAATATTTGGTATGTCTGCCATATGCCTCCAGCACAAAGTTATCAACATCCAAGAACTTATTGCACAGTCGAATATATGACAGCCTGACTACTTTCAGAGCTATTTTCTGCTGTGCAATCATGCGTTAGTTGGCGCTGGCATCGGTACTTGTTTGCCTTACTGGCAGAAAAGAGTGTGTGAAGCTTGCGTCTTCCACCGTGCAGGTGATGAGCTTCTGAGGACGTATCCATGCATATATTTTCACGTTGATGAGGCTGCTTCAGATAAGGGTGGGAATTTTGTAAGATCTGCCAATCAGAGAGCTTGTTAGGTAACTAAGTGGATCACTCGGTAGTCGCTGCCTTTGGCCGATCCGCTCAGTCATTCTCATATTGTTGTTTCAGAATTAAAAAAGAAAAGAAAAGAAAAGAAGATAACTGCCTTGAACTCAGCCATTGCTTCATCGCAGTACATCTCACTCAGTACTTCTTACACCCCATTTTCACTCTGTTTGTGTTTGTTGGGGGCTGGTTATATTATGTAAATGTAGTTGTGTAAATGGAATTGGCTTCCCACACCCATGACCCCACCCCCCATACTAAACAGACAAAAACAAACATGCACACTCAAATGCACATATGAACACACAGGGAGCAAAGGCTAGCTGCTGTAGAAAATACACAGGAGAAATATATCTCCAGGATCTACAGTATGGCTTCGTGTATATGTTTTAGTGTACATGCAGGTTTATTGATAATCATTTATACAGTTATTTTTTCAGAGATAATCAAAGGTAAACACAGTCAACACACATTTTGTCTTCAATGGAGCAGTATTGGATATTATGAAACTCCCAGGTTGAAATGCTAGTACAATATCTGTATCTGAAAGTGCTAAGACCTATGCATGGATCACAATCCCATGCCATGTAAATTGGCTCTTAGCCATTTTCATGCATATATTGAGCTTTCTGATGGAGAGAAATTGATCATATCTGAACCAAAGCTGATGGTGTAAATCTATATTATTCAAGAATAATAATGGAGTCCACTCTCCATCACTCCGTCAAGTCAAAGCACTGAGGATCACTGTTAGAATAAAAGACTGTTTTAATTAGCTAAGAAATTCCCTGCAAAAGGGGGACACAGTTAAAAAAAAAAAAAAAAAAAACATCCTCCATTTCTGTTGTCAGTAAAGTACCATTACTGTTGTATTTGCCAAGAGATCCTTGTTTTGTGCAGGGAGTTAACTTATAAGGGAGCTTTCTGTATGCATGCGTCAGTGTGCCTCCCTCCTCGCTCCAGCACTCCAGGGCTAAACTGCTCTTCCTGCTTTTGAAGCTGTTTTGTTGGTCTGGGCCTCTGTTGTTACTGATGTTGTTGCTGTTGCTTTGGCTGGTAGGGTTTAGAGGGTTGCAGGGGAATTGAGGCTGGGTAGACTAACGTCACGGCTGACTGAAAATGCAAAAAAAAAAAAAAAAAAGAGCGAAAGAGGAGGTGGAGGAATGGAAGAGATAGAGATTTAGTGAATGAAGAGGGTGGTAAGAAGCGGCGGGAGAGAGACAGACAGAGAGAGTGCATTCATTGAGGAGCGAGTGAATATTGTTTGATCTTCGACATGCTGTCTCCCTCCTGCACAGTATGACTCAACAGCTTTCTGCTGGCATATTCCCTATCTTTCTCTCTTTTTTTTTCCCGGATAGATGGAAGGATGAAGAGAGAGAAGGGGAGATAAACGGGTTAGAAAACACTGACTGACTGGGTAGAGAAGGAATGAGGTTAGAATTTGGCAGAAAGTGAGAAATGAGGGAAAGACAGAGCAACTAAACAGAGAGGAGAGCAAGCAGAAACAGATTTTGTGGGAGGGATTCACTGTTGCACATCTGCGTGTCTACAGTCCTGTGTATATGTCATGTAAATACTGTTTTCTGCATTGTAATGAGGTCAGGCCAATTAAAATCAAACACAATCAATGAACCTGCATTCAACATGCACAAATTTGTTATTCATTTATGTTCTCATTTATTTCAGTTTTATGTACCTGTAATATATTTCCATCCAGTGTTGAAACCATTTTCAGAGTTCGGCCTATGCGCACATAATGTATGATGTAAACAACAATAGTTGGCAAAAAGCGAGAGATTCTGTGGGAGGGATTCACTGCATTTCTCATCATAATTGCACTTGTACTATATAAAGGCATTAATTTGTCATAACCACTTCCGTTTGGCACTTTGCTACCACCAGTGCATACAAAACTGTAATGACCAATATACAGTTGAGCTACAAGGAATGTATTTCTATTCCAGGCACCACCCACAGATGTTTGATGTTACAGAAAGTCTATGTAGAGCTAACAAAACTGAAGAGCATAATTTCATTTGATTATTTAACATTCCTGTTCATTAAATCTGTGTTTGCTTCTGTACTTGTGTGAACAACAGAGAGAGAGAGAGAGCGAGAGAGAGAAAGAGCGAGAAGGACAACACACAGATCCGTTGTGGTTAATGCTGGTTCCTCGACCCCTGCCCTCTGCCCTGGTGGAGGGGATTCCCACGCCCTGCCAGAGTGGTTTTTCCATGTGGCCAGGAGGACTTGTAAGAGTAAGCCCTTGTAGCACGTTGTGTTTCCTTTCAAACTCTGATCCCAGGACAGAGCTGTAGCCCCCACGTAGAGCATTCAGGGTTAGAGAGCATAAGTGGAAAGCAGCTCACAGATCTGTGCCTAAGGGCAACGAGCTTCTCAGAGCCCTGCACCTGAGGGAGACAAAGCTAAGCCAGCATAAGCTACTACCATCTGCTGGCATTGGCTTAGGGCTTCTGAAAGATCAAGTTTGAAAGTGAGAGAGGTGCGCAAGTGGAGACATCTCTTTTTCATCCTTCGCCCTCCTCTCCGAGGAGTCCCTTCCAGATGGATATTAAGCTATCCAGTAATGATCTTTAGCCGCATGGATGCCAGTGCTGTGAGGAGGATAAAGCTGAAGACATTGACCATGTGTGTGGTTAGCAGGTGGAGATCATAAAGTGCCTCTCCTAGACTCAAACACAAGCGTGGTGTTCCTGTCCTCTCTCCTCTCTGCTCTCCTTCGTTCCATCTTGGTGTCTCAGATTGATGGCAGGGGAAATCAGGCCCATATACAGGGTCCTTCTACTCTCCTACCTGTTCTTCCTAGGATGTCCCAGCTCTGCCTGATGATGAATTGACCACTGATCTCACAGGTTCTCTCACTGGTAGTGGAGGTTTCCAGGCTAACTCAGATAATATGTCAAAGCATTCAAATAAAGTGCTGTACACAGTTTTCACTTTGTAGGGTACTAAAGCTGATACAGATAAACTCCTCCATGTGGCGCCCCACAAGGATTCCAGATATTTCTCTCAGCTCGGTCACAACACGTGTTCAAAAAGTTCACTTACATGTTGCCATGATGAATATACTGACAGCAGTTAGAGATGTTTTCCAGAAATGATGTCAACAAGTTCAGCTGCGATATCATGAAACACAATCACTCGAAGAGACAGTGAAGTGAGACAAAAAGCTCATTACAAAATCAATGCTGGCACATGGCTCAGTGAAGCAGTGCAAGAGACGCACTGCCATGAATGTTCTTTAGTTTTGGAGAAGTAAATTTTCACAACTCTGTGAAGATGTTGTTAATTAACTCATTTTCATTAATGATGAGTTACTACACTCGTGGTTCCCAGTGTTTTTTTCTTTTTACTCTCTTTCCTTTCTTTCTTTCTTTCTTTCTTTCTTTCTTTCTTTCTTTCTTCTTTTGACTCTTAATTTCTTACCCTCAGTTCTTTAGCTTACTTCTCCGAAAGGGGCAAGCTCTGTGGACGCAATCAGTTCAGCTTTTATTCAAAAACTTTATTATTCATCCCTGATTTGTCAAAGCCAGCAGGGTGATGATTGAAACCATTCGACTTCGAAGCAATGCAGCAGCTTCCAGCACAGTGCAGCAAAACACTCGTCGCCTCTGATGCTCGCTGAGCCGTGGACCAAAGTTCTCATTCTGTGTCTTTCTCCGGCAGTCCCTCCACATTACATCATTAATCACAGAGGCGCATGGAAAGTAGAGAGTGCAGAGCCGGGATGGAGGCCAGGGGTCAGTCGATGGTGGCCTCTCCAGCCCATAAGTCCCTGGCTGGTGTCATTATTCTGACATTGTTGTGAAGGCGAGAGCTTTTGATGCTATTGATTTTGGAGGAGGCTGAAGGAGAGGCGAGATCGATGCACTTGCAGATTCGGAACGCGGGTCAGCTGCACAGCCTGCTTTCGTCCATACGCGTGTTGATGATAGTATATAAGTGTACAGTATATGTGACAATACCAGTCTGCATGTGTGTCCCTGGTACAGTTAATAAATTCCCTGTATGTGACACTCGATCACAACACAGTGCTGGCCTCTCCAGTGAGGGAATACACTCCCACGCATCTGCTTTACACCTACAAAGATACCAGCTGCACATACAGGTAAACACTTGCAATTAAAGTGAAATGTAATCCATGTGTACACACACACACACACACACACACACACACACACACACACACACACACACACACACACACACACACACACACACACAATTATACATAGACACTGACAACTGTAGCTGTAATGTTCTTTGTATTCCCCACTTGAGTCTCTGACCCTTTGTGCTCTCAGTCAAAGCCTTACGTTTGAAGTTATGTTCAAAGACAGCCTATCTGGCTCAGCCCAGATTTAGATGAAAACCTGGTGTCTTCCTGGTCATCTCCTAAACCCTCCCCTCCCCAGCCTCACCACTCCAGGTTGAGCTCAGAATATTCACACAGATCTGCAAGTGTTTCCTCTGGGGTGTTATCACAGACAAGTAAAAGGGGCACAGGGAGTATAAAGCAATCACACTCATTACAGGACATTAGAGAGTAGGGGGTTGAGCGGTTAATTTTGGGGCATGGAGAAGCTGATGTTAATTAGATATTACAACATACTTGAGACAAGTTAAGTCACATTTATTGTGAGAAAACCTTGTGTCATTAATTGCATATTCCCTGTTGGAAGAGGATGGCGGGGTTGTACACGAGGCAGGGAGGAATCATTGAGTGTTATATAATCATAAGGATATCAGGTGGGGAGTTTAAAATGTTGCAATGGTGTTTAAGCTGAGACATGCTTCTGTAAAGATAGTGTACGTGGAAAAGTGTATGTGCAATGCAGAGAGAGGGTTTCAGAGCAACTGCAGCTGCACACAGAATAACTCAACCACATGTCTCTGTATCTGCAGTCCTATGCTTCAAACAGTGTGCTGTTTTGTTGAACCAAACCAAAAGCCGAAAAACACACATTATTATTTATTCTATTGCGTGGTTTATTTTATTTATTACTTTGTTTTTTTTCTATCCTTGGTTGAAAACTGTTTGTAATTTTTTTCTTTTGCTGTACATTCTGGTTTGGTAAATATGAGTCAGTCTCTTGTGCTAGTACACTTTTATGTAATCAAATTATGTACAAATATTGTGTGTTGGCAAACAGCTGCATGAATGTCGGCACACAACACCCACACATTATAACATACTCTAGCTTGGTTTAGGCCGGAATATACTATATCTGTCTAATTTTTATATAAAATACAACCATTTTAGGGATAGTAATATTAGGTATTTCAATAACTTTGTTGATCCCTTAAATTTTCATATAGTGCTAACATCTGGTCCAAATTTTACCTAGTCCAAGACTTAATTAATGATTAAATACTTGCAATACTTCCTCATGTGGGCAGGACATTGTTGAGGAATATCATTTGAGTGTTGTTTAGGGATCCCTGATCTCCTTTACACAATATTGGCTTGGTAATGTTACACCACCAGTGACCAAACACAACACCAAAATTACGATAATTTGCCCCAAAAAGACAAATATACATTAATGTGGGCCAATGCACCAGTTTTATCTATTGCTGCCACATTTTGTGAGTTAAGCTGGTGTGATGTTTTGCCATGACGATTTGTTTCATTTTATTAGGTCTGTTGCTGTTGTTTGTTGTTGATTTTTATCTATGTGGTATAAAATAAGCTTATGGCTTATGTCCCTGTGTGTTATGTACTGAACGTCCTTGTAAAAGTTCATTCCAATCCATACACAAAGTGGCTGTAAAATCGTAATGTGCTGTGTTCCTGTGCATATTTCCCTCCTGCTAATGCGCCCTTTGCTCACAAAAACACAGGCACTGGAGCAAGATGGATAGTGAGGCAAATAATCCAGTTAACTTTTCATGTGTTTGCAGGCAGATATTTTCTCTTTAATGTGTTTATCATGACTTATGAGCTTCTCTATAGCAGCCATTAACATATGATTACCATCACAGGGCTAATGGGTTTGTCTGTTCTCCCTCCTGCTCAACTGCCTCAACTCCTCTTTGGTAACATTCACTTCCTTCTTATCTGTCTGTCACTCTCTCTCTCTTTCTCTCTCACTCTCTGTCTCTTTGTCTCTCTCTCTCTCTCTCACCTCCTCTCCTCCATGTGTCTCCACTCTTTGCCCCTGCGGCCCTTCAACTCCCAAGCCAGAGCCTCACTCCCACACAGTGCTCTCCATTATTGCTTAATTATCTGTGGCCTGTCATTTGAATAATGTGCTATCCCTGACGTTCAATCGCTTTCACATTTTCCCTTCATCTTTCACGTGCTCTTTAATATGTACTTCTTCTCCATCTCCCTCTGTTGCTTCCTGTCCTCCATCTCTCCCTCACCCTGTTGACATCTCTCCGGCCTCAGAACACTTGTCTCTGCACTCACCGCCTCCTCACAGCCCATTGACGCTCCTATTGTATTGGTCCATATAGAAATCAAACTATGCGAGAGACAGTGTGAGAGCAAGCTAGAAGTCCACGTAAGTGTGGTTCATGTCAGCCAACCAGATTACTTCTCTCCATAACGTGCTTCTCATAGTAACTGCACCGTTTCAGTGATAGGCACTTATTAACTTCATTCCACCATCTTCATCTCTGCCAGCATGAGAGTGACAAGAAATCAAAGCATCCACATTATTCCACTTCGGTGTTTCTATAAATTTTGTGTGCCAGCCGTTAGAGAGAGCTCAGACGATGTAGTTTACAAAGTTAAAAATCATCTTCTGTTGTCTCCAAAATCCCTGCAGCACCACGGGGCCGTCGGGGAAATCAATAATAGAGAGGCGACATTTATTTGTGTAGGGGTGTGTGTTTGTTTTCATTTTGTAAGTAATCTATCTGATGCAAACATCTTTGTAATGTGTGTGCAGCTCTGTGGTCCCTGGCAGAGAATGGATTGGTGCTGTCATCACGGCTCTCTTGTATTAAATACACACAAACCCACCACTTTGTTCCACTGTAACTGTACACTCATTGAGGTATCCCTGCCTGTTTTCTGCATTGTTTGTGGCTGAAGATACCTGGGGACATTTACTGAGGCAAAGCAGCGGAGATGCTTTTGTGATTGTGTGGCGAATCTTAGGATTCATGTGAGTTTTGATAGAAAGTTTGTGTGTGAATGCCAATACAACCGACTGTCACGGTGTATCAAACGCTCAAATCTCTCCCCATGCGTCAGTGTGTTTGTGAAGTAAAGGGTAATGTTTTCTGCCTGGGTGTCAAAATGTGACAACCTAATTTACTCTCCCGCATTGTTGCTTCGTTCTTGTCCTCTCACCTCTGTTTGTTACAGCTACCTTTTATTTTCTGTTTTAGCTAACTCAACACAACTGCATTACAGGCAGTTTAGTACATTATAGGAATCAATAACACAAATGGCCCCTTCACTTATTGCCTTTATGTCTCAAACAAACCCCAGAGGGCAGTTTATTTAAGGAACTGTTTACACTTCAGAAATCATTATTAGCATTCCGTACATGAGGTCAAGGGCCATTTTACATCAGTTAGTTAGCCAAAAAAAAATGTAACACATTTTCTTCACACATCACTTTAATGTGACAGTGCTTTTTAAATGTCCCCAGCATAATGTGCTCACTTGGTGCTGTGAATATTTATCGTTCACTTTCTTGGTGTCATCTAAAAATCTCACAATCAGTCCTACATGAGCAGTGTTTGACCTATCTGACCTAATAAAGGGTGTGTTTCCTGTTTGTGTTGCAGGATTGGTCAAGCTTGGAGTCCACTGTGTAACATGCCAGAAAGTCGCCATAAAGATTGTCAACCGTGAGAAACTCAGCGAGTCAGTACTAATGAAGGTAAGTTAATAGCTTTCAGTTCTTTTTGTGGCTTTCAGTGTTACAACTCAGGTTGGTGAAGGATTTTTTTTACTTAAATTGTTCCATGTTTATGTATGTGAAGAAGGCAAGCACTTCTGAAACAAGATTTGGTAAAAACCTAGTATATTGGCTGGACCGTGTTGTAGTCTATTTGCATTCAGCCTGCTGTCAACTGGTTTCAGCTCTTTACCTGTTTGCTTCTCTCCTACTCGCTCACAGTATTTTAATACAACCCTATTCCCAATAAAGCTGTTGTCATGTTTTTCTGTTTCTGTTGTCAGACAACAGAAGTATGAAATAGTGACTGAAATGAGGTCCATTAAGACTACATGTTAACTTCCAAGCCATTAACAAGCTACTGCTCTGTACCGCTAAAGTCCTGGTTTCATAACCCCAATACAGAAGTTAAGGACAATGGCTGTGCTGTATGATTAGAGCTACTTGTCAGCATAGAGAGGTGTGCCTGCAGACCTTGTGCTTACGCAGGGAGGATTCTGGCGACACTCTTTGACAGCAAGCAGCTAAGCTTTGTCCAAAAAGTTGCTGAGTTTGTTGCTAGGAGCTATCTTGAAAAAAACTTAAGGGGTCTGATTGGAAACCCTGCTTGTTCATGCCAAATCACTTTGAAAGAGCAACCACCAATGGGGAAACCCCAACACTCAGCTGGCTGACCAATAGTGTAACTTCATCACTCAGTCAGTCAGTCATTGTTATAGCGGTTGCCCTGCTGTTGCAGCTGAGCCAAAATAAAAATCCTTTTTAAAGGGCATTTATTTTGCCATGGTTTCCTTGAGAAAGTTTACTATTTGTCAAGTTTCCAACAACCTTCAAAGATTTTGCAAGTTCTGGTGTCCTGTTGGCACAGCACAGTGGTACACACCAAGTAATCATGTTGTCCCTTTTGAAGTCTGGCTGGGGACCTTCATTCCTCTTTCTCTCCCGAGGATCTTAATATGCAGTAGCCCAGCTGAATGAAGCAGTACTAAAGGTCTGTCAGCTATGACTGAGTAGTGCTGTCCCTGAAAGAGCCACCTCTTTGACACAAGATCTGGGCTGGCTGCCAGCTAGCGTTTCAAAAATCTCTAGGAGTGGACTTCTTGAGCAAAGTCTAAATTTCAACATAAATCAATGGCTGATCTTGCAAAAACTGTTTGAATAAAAGTGATTTATATCATAATAAGCCTTATGAAGAGTGGAATCACTGGCTGAGTTAGTGACAGTGGGTCTTTGAAGCAGCTGATTTTCGTCCTTTTCAAACTGAAGGAGTCAGCTGTTTGGCTCCCCCGCCAGGAGCCAGAGCCACCAAGAAATCCTGGGGTAACACAACAATAAAGCAGGTTTCTGCAGCTGTAATTACTAGAGCCCCACTCCAAAATGCTTCAAAAACTTCTAGGAGAAAAAGTCCTTTTTATAATTTTTCCAGTTACCCACACAGAAGGATACAGTACAGATTTTTTTTCAATTTTACATCTCAGGGGCCCCGCTGGGCAACTCTATTCAGTGCCCACTCAAAATTGGCTTGCTGCAAAATTGGCCCTTGTGCTGATGGAATAGTTGTAAAGAAACCAAAGAGAGCAGGAATATAGAGGACAACAAGACGCCACAACCTGAAAATTGTCTTTCACAGGACACATGCAGAGAGGAGTGCTTTCTGTAATTGTTTGCTTATGAGCTGGAAAGCAGGAAGCTGATGGGTTTGCTCACAGTACAGGTTATCTGCAAATGGAAAATCCCTCTGTTTTGCATCACTTCTGTGGCAAAATCATTAGACTTTAGATGAAAAGCACTCTGTACTCGGATATTGCTGTTTGATAAACA
>NC_079373.1:18595000-18605000 GCF_021018895.1 Seriola aureovittata
AACAAATCTCCCTGACCACTCTGCACTCTTCACTCTTCTTATTGTTACATCATTTTTTTCTCTTTGCCACTTGCTCCTTGTAGGAACTTAAATAGTATGGATTTCCCTGAACCTGTAAGCCTTTACAAAGCCTGTTGTCTGTTATCGGTCAATATGATGGTCACTCAGCTTTCTACATCCTAATTTGGTTTCCAATCGCCACTCCCAAATCAATGTATGTCCACTTCCCCCCCCTACTCTTTATTGAATGGTGATGAGGTGTTCAAGTGAAACGGAAATGTGGAAATAGATTTTACCCACAGGGCACGAGATGTTTGGGGATTGTTAAGAAATCTTCAGCTTATCACCCCATACCTGTGTCACATTGTGTTTCATGCTAGACACCAAACATTGAGTTTTACACAGTTGTGACTGGTAGTTTGGGATCTAACACATCCTAGAGAGACATGTAAAACCTTTAGTGCTGCTGCTCACCGTGGTGACAAAGCTCATCAAACACATTCGGTGTTGTTTGACTGATTTTTTTTTTTTTTATTCCCGCTCATATGTCTTATTGAGATAAAACAGAGATGGAGTGCAGACGAAATAATGAAATGGAGGATAGAAGAGCGCAAGATGTAGCGGGATCCCCCATTGAGCTCGACAGGAGACAGACAGACGTCTAAACCGATGGCATTTGTTTCTCCTCTTCAAAGGCAACAGCTGCTGTGTTGTCAGATAGATGAGAACACTTTGTTTGCTTTCTTATTTGTTGTTGCTTTGGTGTTGCTTTTGTTTTTTTTTTGTTTTTTTTTCTTTTCCTTTTTCTTTGTAAGCGAAGGGCACATTTTATCCAATTCTCCTCCCCTTAAGATGCTTTCATGGGGAGATCAGCAGAGTTCCCCTTCAAAGTTTAGTTTTCTTTTTTATCCCTGTTTATTCTTTTGTTTTGCACTGGGAGTTCTTACCTCTTTATATTACCTGTGAACCCACTGAAGTGTGTTTTGTGTGTGTTTCTTCTCAGCCACCGGGTATTGTGATCTTCTTTTATCCATCTTGCTTGAGTAGAGACTAATGATTGAATAGTTGCATCATGTTCCCAAGAGAGGAAAAATCTACCTCAATTTTTACTTCCAAATCTGTCTTTGTCGTCTCTTTTTATGTCACGCTGCTCCGATTTTAAAACACAAACTTCCAGTGCCCTGCATCTCAACCTGTTGCCTGTCATTGCATTTAATAAAGTTTGTCTTTGTGAATGGTTTTACTCTTCATTGGCAGCACTTCGCCCTCGTACAAATAATACACATACGCAGTGGCTTTGGAAAAAGGTTTTCTTGATACTGTGTAGTGGAAAGTAATGTGTAAGTTTATGTGTGTGTGTGTGTGTGTGTGTGTGTGTGTGTGTGTGTGTGTGTGTGTGTGTGTGTGTGTGTGTGTATGCGTGCTGTATGTGGCACTCTAGCAGAGCTTTGCAAAACTATAGTTGAAGGACAATGAAGTGTGTCACTGTTTGTGACAACTGTCATCTCAGTGGCAACAGCAATGCAGCAATATGTCTATTCATATATCATGCCATTATTTTAACTGACACTATGTGTGTGTGTGTCCTTGTATCTCTGTATGCAAGTCACACATGTCATAAACATGACAGCTCCATGACCACTGTCGAGCTGCACAAAGTCAAGAAAGTGCGCGCACAAACACACACACACACACACACACACACACACGCCTTAAGGTTCTGTCTGTCCTTTCACTGCAGGATTTGGTCTGTAATAGTCTCATATCAGATAGACAGGGTTGTGGGGTGAATCACAGCTTGTGGACAAGAGTGCCAAAAAGATCACTGCCAACACACACACACATGCGGCGTACACATAGTAGATTTTACTCAGTCCCAAACTCAATGGATTTAATGCTTATGAACCAAGCACACATCTGGTGATAATGATGATGCATTTTTATTAAAACATGAAGGATCACTTAACAGATATAATAGTGACGTTGCATGTATGTTTTCCAATTCCGTTGCTGTGAAGAAGAACGTACAGCGTATGAGACTGTATAACAGCTGTAATGATTACAGTGTCACTTCACTACGAGTAGTGGGGTGATTACTATGAATACTAGCATTAATATTCTGCCTCGAGGAAAGATAGTTCTACTTGGTAAATGGCAGAGTGTGCATGTATTCACAGAACTAACTCCTCTGTGTTCAACACATTTCTTTACGTCTTGATTATGCTGTTAACTAGCTTCCACAAGGCCTGAACATTATGCACAGGCTACAATCGTTTGTGAATAAATTTACCACTTTTAGCCGTTGCAAATAAACAAGGAAAGTGGCTCTGACTTGGCAGTGTTAATGAGTTTGGGACAGATCCTGATGTATATTTGGGCTTTTCGCGGTCAATGTGTCAAACATCTAAAGCAAGACGCTTTTAACTTCATCAGCTCCGTCATCTGCCGCCCTGTGGGGATTGTTTACTAATGACTCTGTTGTGCTTACACAATGTCAAGAACATGCTCTCTCTCTCTCTCTCTCTCTCTCTCTCTCTGTTTCTCTCTCTCTCTCTCTCTCCCCCCTGTTCTCTCTCTCACTCACTCACTCACTCACTCACTCACTCACTCACTCACACAGTCACACACCTGTACATGCCCACAAAGCACAAACACATATGGTTAAACACATTCAGGCACTGCTTTTTTTATTTTATTTTGCACATGTGGTTTGCAATTCTTAGGCTAAATTAATATTCATACGGAGTACCAACAGAGCACAAGAGTGTGCCTTTTATGTGTCAAAGACTCACACTCAGTGTAAGACCTAATTAACAAGTGCGGAAGCTAAAACAGCCCCCTGATTACATTATTAGAGCTATTCTGAACTTATTTGCAAAGTTTCAAGCTAATTTGAATGGTTTCAGTTGACCAGTCTTACCTGCTGACCTGTTCTATTGACTCCTCTGTCTGGCTAACTATTGTCCAGGCTCATGTGTCAATGAATAAGCCATGTATTCATATGTGGAGATAATTAGTTGCGGAAGTGAATCAGAGTCAGCTCGTTGTTACTGTTCGCCTGAATAACTGCACTAAATAGTCTTCATTACTCATTCATTACTCACTTTCTTTGTTTAAGTTGCTTTCACATCACTGTGCATTTACCAAAACCAGCACAACTGTGTTGTAGTTCACTGAGATTCACTTCAGTCAGCAACTTTTCTTTCTTTCTTTCTTTCTTTCTTTCCCCATAATCTCGTAACTTTTCTGCTAATTTATGCCACGTGCTAAAATCATGCCAGTGTTTCCCTAAAGAGCGAAGTGTTCACAATGAATATCATATTTATGATATAATTTTGTTAATTTAACAGAAATAATGATATGATGATGATGATTTTTCACTGATAATTAACACTGAAACATTTTAATAAGCCAAATTCAAGGTTGGCTGCCAAAAAACCTTTTGCAAGACAGGGTAGCAGATGTCATTTAATTCAGATTTCTTCAGAATCCTGAGAGGATCTAATTTTATATTCCTGTTCTGCACTTACAAGCAATTTCATCCACCTCGCATGCAAATATAGGCTACTGTAGGTTATTAGATTTATACTTTTTCAACAGATATAGATGACCTTCAGATCTAATCATTACATTGTGTTCTGCGGTCTCTCTAAACCAGTTCATTAATCCACATTTCACATCTCCACACAATCCAAGGTCACCTTTCCAATCCTCTTGTATGAAATATCCCTCTCTTAGGAAGTGAGTGACGGAGTGGACGAGCTGACAAAAAGACACTTCAGACGAGCGACACAAAAACATGGTTGCCAAAGGGATCCACCACCTGCCAGTCACTGATAAATCACTCATTCTGCAGATACCCTCTCCCCGGCCCGTCCCACTCCATCGCACCTATCAGCCCATGCAGTAGCTTTGAAGAGGTTCATGATTATACCCTTTGACCTCGGGGTGTGGAGGACCTCTGCCATTAGACTCTATTACGACCAAGGTCATCCAGGGACATGTCTGTTAGTGTGAAATGATGTGGCCTGCCACTGGTCTAAGTGGCAGCCTGATGGATCTGTCAGCGGCACAGCCACACATCGAAGACATGATTAGAGAGATAAAATGAGAGAAACAGAGAATAAATGAAGGAAAGGAGAAGAGGAGTGCCAGAGTTGGTCGTGGGTGAGAAGGGGTAATGAGTGAGATTTGAAAGGGTGGGAGATAGATAAAGGATAAGGAGTAGCAAGCTAGCAAAGACTATGTCCTGATCGATTTACATGTCTCTGACATTGATCAGACTCCCCCGTGCAGGGAGTTTACCTCCTCTTCACAAAGAATGACTGATACACTGATTATCAGAAAAACCTGCTGCGCTGACTGTGTGCTGCATGTGTGTTTGCATGTGTGAACATGCGTTTGTGTATTTGTAGGGTC
The DNA here is from genome assembly GCF_021018895.1 of Seriola aureovittata. Lineage (NCBI taxonomy): Eukaryota > Metazoa > Chordata > Actinopteri > Carangiformes > Carangidae > Seriola > Seriola aureovittata. The sequence continues at coordinate 18,599,420 of NC_079373.1, forward strand.
CACCGGGTGGAAGGAAAAGCAATAAACAAAGAAAGATGAAAGCACGAAGGACTTTTTTTTTTTTTTTTGGTCCAACGTCCTTGACTGGAATGGAATCATTCAAATACTATTTTATTTTGTATTTTATTTTGATCTCATTGGGACTAGCTCAGTAGTGGGAGATAACACAACAACCTAAGCTCCTCTCACAAAATGCTGTCGAATCCATCGCCTCAAGTCTGTCTCTGTCAATTTCTAAACCAATTTTGGATGAGCAGGTTCTCTCAGGAACACAGGTTAATATTTTCTTGAAGGCAGTGGTCATGCCCTTGTACACAAAATAGAGGAAGAGCACGTGAACACACACCTTGGGGGCAGACTTGACTGATTGTGACCGATGTTTTTCTAGAGACTGTGTGTGTGCGCGTGTGTGTGTTTGTCCTTGAAACTGATGTCCTACCCTTATGGTCACAAGCACTGACATATAGCACTCCACAGATAATGAACACCTTGCCGTTAACATGCATGTATATGCACATACACACAGATTCACACGTGCATGCATGCATGCATACACACCAGCCTGGCTTCCCCTCTGCTCCTGGCAGAAAACACTGATTCTGCCCTACTGGCTCACTGACCGACATATGGATGGATGGAGGTGGCTCATGGCTTGCCGTGATCAGTGGCATGTGTGTACAGTGTGTGCATCATGCGTTAATGTGTCCACATGTCACAAGTATGAATGGATGACGAGCTGACTGGTTTTGTCAGCGAGCCAGTGGCCAAGCTGTGCTGTCTCCTCCCCTTCTGCTCACTGACAGTTGGACCCACGCCCCATTCTCTCCGGCCATTACACCATCCATACTTAACTTCTCCTTCAGCCATATGTTAACTCATCCATTTATCTCTCCCTGCAATTCTATAATGAGCTTTAGTTTTGAGTTTTACTCTAAAGTTAAAATCAAACAAATAAGGTACATTTACCAGTTGAAAGTAACACGCAGAAGCCCTAAAGAAGCGTCAAAATGTCAAAGATTAAGATTATGTCACAGAGAAAACAAAATGAATCATGTTTTGCTCAACCTTACCAAATGAGAAAAAGACTTCCTTATGTTTAGACACTACATCTCATTGAAAGTTGACTTCTGCCAGTACGATGGTGAGGAAGATGAAGATTAGATGACTGTCTGATTGAGAAAGAGTACATTTGTGAATTAGTTTGGAAAAAAAAAAAAAAGATCTGTAAGATATCCCTGTCTGATTTGCTTCTTATACATAAAAATACACATTTGGTAAACATCAACATAATATACTAAACTGTTGACGTCTGTCAAATAAAGAAGGTGGTGGTGTGCAAGGACTGGTATGATAAAAGGTTTTAAAATATCCCTTTATATGAACATATTTAGTCATTAAACCATGTTTCTGGAATTCACGCAATAAAATGTTGTGATTAATGTTTTAAAAGTTTTTGAAAGAAACAACAATATGATAGAAAGAAATATGTTGATGTCAACCATCGTAGATATTTTGTCAAGGCAGGTGAAGCAAAGCCATTCTAGGGTCTTATTTTCTTGATTGTCAAATGTTTTTATCTGTTATCATCTCAATATCTGTAGGCTGTTTGGGTGCGTGGCGCTGCTAAAAAGGTTATCCATTCCCCGTGTTGTGTTAATTAGAAACAAAAGAAGCTGCAAGACTGGGGGGGGGGGGGGGGGCTGGCACTGCCACTGTGCTCTCTTTCTGTCTGTCTCCTCTTCTCTTTTACTCGTCTCCGTTGCAGAGAATTACATGGCTTATGCTCCATCCCTTCTCGCAATCACTCATCCTTCCTCTGTCTCTCGTTTGTTTTTCTGTCCATCCAGCAGCTCATGCATGCACTGTAACGCCCATGTTAGCATAGCCACTCGCGTTTTTTTGTCTGACACACATGACTGCCCTGTTGACTTTGATCCTCAGATCTCAGTATCAAGAGACCATTCACTCACTCGCCTGGAGGGTGGGGTGGTGGTGGGGTGACAGAAATGTCTGTGTTTTCTTTCCATGTACATGAGAGAGAAAGCGCAAGATGCAATAAGTGGAGAGCGAGAGATGAAAGACCTTGTGATCCAATATTTTCCCCCTCTGAGATTTTGGGCTGTTTTCTCTGTTCAGTCGCTCTGTGACATGTGTGACATGGATCTAACCTCTTTGCATCTTTGTTGTTGCCTGGCTGTCTCTGGTCCTCTCTTCTCGATCACTGGACTCTTTGCCACACTGATGAAACTATTGATGCTGCCAGTCTTTTGTTTGCTCGTCCGTTCAGCCATTCAGATCCAGGGCTGTAATTTAAAGAATCAATTGCAAGCTGATGGAACTATGCTAAACTGGCTCTCGTCTTCTGAAATTGGGATGACACATGTGAGCACTAGTGACTGCTTTGCCTCATTTGTCCATGTAGCCCCTTTCCCAGCCTCCCTCTCTTGCTTTCTATTACAACGTACCATCTGCACCTGCAAATTACACCATAATTACAAGTAATAAATCTCATGAAACGTTTTCCAAACACAACATCAAATTTGAATTCCAAGGTGAAGAAAATGATGCTCTAGCTTTTAATTTGGACGAACACAATGCAGTTCCTTGGAGTCTGGTGTTAAAACGTCATGTTTTATCATTCACACAGCTTAATTATTTTTTTATTTTTTTATTTTGCTTGCAACCATCTTCGTCGCAGTTAACATAGTTCCAACTTATTGATCTATTTAGTGTGGCAGGATATGACACTGATAGCAAACCCTGTGGGTCGAAACATTGCCAATAAGCCCGTCCACTCACGGGCTCCTGTTCTGAGGTCTTCTGCTAATGATGTCCACTCCACCACGATAACCACCATACATTACAAGACAAATTATCTCCCCGTCAAATAGCCAATTTGGATTAGTGTCAGTCTTGCGCTCTCATTCGACCTCTGCTTTCTGATTAGGTGGGAGTTTTTTTTTTCTCCTTCCCATTCCTCTTGCACCCCCGTTTAGTTATCAAGAAATTGAGCAAATTGACTATAAGCTGAACTGCCGAACACAAGTAGAACACAAGTAACAAGATGGATAAAAGAGAGAAGGTGTGTGTTCATCTCCCCACCTGTCCATCTGTCCATGTGCGCGCGTTTGTGTTTGTGTCTGTGTGCCTTCGTGAATGGTGTCCAAGCGCCTGCTAATAAAGGCTTAATGAAGTTCCATGGAGATAGGTGATTGGAGAGAACTGTCCACACTCACAGATGTGAAACTTAATGAGAGAGTGAGGAGCCATGTACAGGAGCCAGGCCAAGAGAGAGGATGGCCACCTGGCGTTTATACTACCATGAAGTTGTGTAGGTGTTGGATGTGTTTGAGGCTTTGATAAAAGGTGAGCAAACAGTTAGTTAGTGTGTGTTTAAATGCAGTTGTTGTTGGTGTTCTCCCTTTCATCACCATGCATTATTACTGTTTAAACCCATTTGCCAACAGATCACATTTTGTCGCTCCTTTTGCAAGTGGAAGCAAGTGAGGTGTAAATGTGTTTTTCAAATAATTTCTTGTGACTGATAATTGTAGGGTAATTAATGAAACTGTTGTACTGTATGACGCTAGAAAGAGCAAGGGTTGCTTCACAGATTTACATTTGTGTGTTAATCAACAGCTAATCTTGCAATAAGCAGGCAGTTGTACAGTTAAGTCTTCACATTAAGCCTCATTTCTCTTATTTCAATTAACTCAAAGGAGGCGCTTAGAGGAAGCTTAGGAAGCCAGCTGCTGCCTCTGTTGCATTTGGACAGCTCATCTCTCCCTGAGTCCTCAGTAGCATCAGTCTCTCTGCAGGGAGTCCTGCTGCCAGGTAGCTAGCTAACCACCAAAGGCTCATTCTTAACAATACACCTTAGCCTCAGGTGAGAAAGTGGCACGGTGTAGGGCTGCTCATAGCACTCATTAGTCACTGGATTAGCCCTGATTAGCCTAGCCCTTACTCCCACTGATACTCCATGCTAATGCTAATTATGCGTTTACCACTTTACCCTTTTTAGACAAGCTGTGGGCCTAGCTTTATTAGCTTTTTATTCTCACATGACTTTTTCTTGGCTGCGGCTTCAACATCTCTTGTACTCCATTGTGTTTTTCTCTTCAGTGACTGAATGTAAGCTAATTCAGCAGGTTTTTATCATATATTATGCCTTTCATAAGGAGTGGAGATAGGGATGTTGCTTTTTAGGCAGAAAATAATGATTAAAAAAAAGTATGTCAAGGTAGACTACAATACCTACCTGAGCAGACTGAGATTACTAATGCAAGCTGTTGTGAAATGAAAAACAATGTGAGAGCATAATTAAGGAGGAACCTGATTTTACGCACGGTCAAGCAAACAAGCTTTGTGGGAGCTAAAAAGAAACAAAGTAAGCTGGCAGATCAGAGCTTTAACTTCACTCCACAGGAGTGTTCATAAAGCGAAGCCATGATGAGTGTGACATTAAAGCAGTGTGAAGGCTGTCACAGGCAAGTGACATAGTGAAATTGACTTTGATGAGATTGAGATGAGGCAGAGGAGCCTTTAACTCACACTGTCCTTTCATCTCCGTCATTGTCAGTCAAAGTTAGACATGGAGGGTGGAGGAGAAGGTGGACAGGAAATGTGGAGCAGACGAGTGAGCAGATAACTGCGAGGAGCGCGGGGAGCTGAAGATTAGTGGTGGCCTGTGTCGAAGAGGGTTCCATGCTGATTTTCAGTGGCAGCTGTACTTGCTGACTATAACCTCTGGAGATGCTGACACAAATCCAAGCTGATCTGCTTGATTTTGGTGAAATTCGGCTCTCACGATCTCACAGTATGCTATATATGTATCTCAGCAGCTCTGTAAGCGAAAAAAAAAAAAAAAAGAACTCCGAAACTTGTGTGGACTCAGCCGTGTGCTTGTTCGCGAGATGTTGTTGTGTTTATATGTACAGCCACTGTTTCAGACTAAGTGCCTTTGGAAGACATCAATGTACCTGAGTGGACATTTGACCTCAATTCACCCACAGGCTGTTCTCTTAGAGGACAGAAATATTCAAATGTGAGATGTCTGACTCTGACAGATTATTCTATTTGATGTTTCTTACCTAACCAAAAAAAAATCACAGGATTATGAAATGTGATTGCTTAGTATTCAGCTGGGTTTGCTTTGTGAGAGAGGAGAGAGCACATTTTTTTGGAGGCTAAGAAAAACAGAGCCTGTTTTCCTTCAGTTTTTGAAGTAAACTACATTTTCCACCTGAGATAGCAGTGCTTGCTGGCCTGGATACCAACCAGAGTGTGGTCAAAGCTTATCTCTGTCCTTTCTGCCAGTAGAAAGTGCCAGTCAGCTCCTTGCATTGGTTTACTCCTTCCTCTTAAGCCCTTGTGCTTGTTGTGTAAAGTGTTATTACAGATTGCTGCCTCTCAGATTTGTCTGTCAAACAGTGACCTTCATAGGTAACCTCAGAGAAACGACTGGTAAGAACTCATCACAGGCTGCTTTGGGGTCAGTTGGTTTATCTCCCAGTGAGAGGAAAGTTGCAATTAAAGAGTGAAGGACAATTGGTTCTAAAAAGCTTTCAAGAACGTAACTGGG